>NC_081208.1:1158736-1321236 GCF_902713425.1 Acipenser ruthenus
TGTGTGTGTGTGTGTCAGTGTGTGTGTGCCTGTGTGTGTGTGCCTGTGTGTGTGTGTGTGTTGTTAATTCAATCCTTATTAAAGTTCTGATGTTGCTATAAACAGTAACAGTATCTGATTGATTGAAACGCGCAATGCGTAAATCTAAACCAAGAAACGCAGTGGATTAAAGTAAACCGTTAAAAGGTAACATCGTCCTAACTCGGGCAAGTCCCGCCAGTTTGCTATTGTGGCTCTCACACAAGAACCCTTCTTCTAGTAGCTCAAACACGGGTGTCAAATGTTTCTCGTTTTCAAAGCATCTGCTCAATGCGTTGTGCCGGTTTGAACCGAATCCCCAGCCCCTCGTTAAAGCGCACTGTTCCATTGATGTTGGAATTCATTGTCTAGTAACTGCAAGAACCTTGCTTTCTGTATGCCAAGGCTGGGTACATTTGGGCAGTCCTTTCCACCAGTCTATTTGAAGTTTATAAACTGCTCATTTTTTTATTCGGTCTCTGTGCAAAAACACGATCCTGTCCTTCGGGTTGGGCTTAATGCCACAGCGAAGCCTGGAGGAGCGCTTTAACCCAATCCAGCGTGTTAACGCGGTGTCATAACCAGACAGTGCATTGATAAGACCTGGACGACTTTACATGCCTGTAGGGATATTCCACTTGGAACAACAGAAAAGAGAACACCAAGGTGTCTAGACGTAGGAAGGGATGAAATCAGACAAAATACCTAATCAACACGTATGAGTGGTAATATAGCAAAGACAACGGCATGTCTGTACAGTAACCCCGACACACAGTAAGCTATGATTGATTGTGTCTACCTGAAACATCGCTCTGTATTCATTATGCCAGTACTGTCATTTGTAAATTGTATTCCTTTGTATTGTGTAGCTTTGTATTTGTATCAGGTAGTTGAAACATCAAAGACGGGTCACTATATAGTAGTCTAACAGATTAACCCTTTACTGCCCTGGGTATGTTCCCATACTATTTTCTCAGTGTCTGATGTATTGGACACTGGACAGGACTAGCTCTGTTCTTGTCTAAACGCAAATAATTGCCCTCAAAAGGGATGTGGAACTCTTTACAGAGCTGAACATTAATGGAACGCACATGCGCCCTAGGTAATGGAATCGATATAGGCTACATATTTGAATACTTTTGAATGATCGAAATATTGAATCACATGAGTTTTGTTTGCGGTTTCGTATGTTTTCAGTGAGTTTAAATGCACGCAAGAATCCTAGTAGTTTTCAGGAAAATGTAGTAAACAGTTTTCTGAAAACATACACTGTCTGTTCTTTTGTTAGAAATTCAAAAACATGTTTTTTTCTGAATGGGAAGATTAGCGCAGGTACACTGCTGACTACCAGGATTTGCTCAGCAGATCGTCATCTAGACGAAGTGTTCTTCCGTATCCATGGGAACGTGCTTCGCTTCATCACTTGTACAATGTACTTGTAGAGCAGACTAAATTATAAATCAGGACCAGATGCATCTGACGTAATCAGAGCCTCGATCTCTAATTATAGGTAAACGAGTTTATAATAAAAGTCAAGCAGGTGTCTCGATTTAACACGTTAATGCAATGCACGGACATCACTGCTAACTAAAGGATTATTAATAGCATCAATATGTGACAATATACGAGCGCGCACTGGGGAAGTACAGTACAAAGGGAAACTATAGGGCCGCTGAAGCTTTATTTCAATGCAAAATGTTCGTCAAACACCTTGTGGAAAGTTGAAATAAATGTGTGCGCAAATAATTGCATTAAAAAGAAACGTAGGCCTATACTGTAATAGTCCGCTTTCATTGTCACTGTACGCTGCTAGACTGGCTTTATCATTTGAATTTGCAACCAGCGAGTGTGACCTTGACCTGAAGAATTCCAAGCACGCGTACCTGCGGACAGTTCGGTCTCGTGGACAGTTCCAGGGCAGGAACTAAAGTCACTGTTACGGTCAAATAAAAACATACATAAACAGCAAATTGAATTTTGGCAGAAAGAAACATTTAGCAATATAAAGTTAAAAAGAGATAATAATAATAATAATAATAATAAAGTATACCCTCTTTTAACTGATTCATTGTACAGTTCTGTTTTAGATATAGTATATATGTACTGTTAGAATATATTTGTGAACATGCAGTTCGATATTTGTTTAAAATAATAAAGAAAAAACGTAAATGCCACATCAAAAGATTCTCATTTCACATCATCCCTTTTCAAAAGCAGCTTTTCAAAAGCCTCACTCCTCAGTGTTGTGCATGTGTTCAAACAGCTTCATTATGTCTGAGATCACCAGCTGCTACCACTTCCCCCCGTCCCTTCAGGTGAGTAATTCCTCTAGAATTTGCCTTGAAGAGATGCCGGCTTTTTAAAGTTCAAGGGAGCAGGTCTTGATAAGTAAAGCACTAATCCCCTCGTTGATACAAGCGGGCCAGTGTTGAAATAAAACCAAAACTTCAAGTTTGCGTTGTTCTTTTGTGCATTTGTTCTGTGTTAAGTGTCACATAACACAGGTGCAATATAAAGAGACTCTATAGTTAGAACACCCCAAACAGTAATCGTGCCCTATTTGTTCATCAATACCTCAAAGACCCAATCATAAAACCTGAGTAGAACTACAGAAACAAGTCTCACACAGCACCTAACCAACGGCTTCACCTGTGAATAATAATTTCACATTCCCTATGCACTGTGGATTTATGCTGTGAGCCCATCACCTGCCCAGTGCATTGCGGATTAGTACTCTGTTTAGCAATCACAAAATGAAAGCACTTGGCTTTTCCTAGCTGTAAACCTAGGTTTCTAGATTGACCCTCCTAGTGCTTGTCATGCGATTGTCCTAATCCTTGACCAGAGGATAAGAAACAGATGTGAATTCTCAGGACTAGGCTGCTGGACTGAGTTTGACTCTGATTCCAGCTTTGAATCTTGATGGTGATTCAGACAACAATGCATCACAGCTGGGATTAAGAGATTGTCCTAATTTTTGCTGGTGATGTAGGGTGTGTTGGATCTAGATGAGATATCCTGTAACCTGTGTTCTCAAGGCAGGAGTGTTGGGAGGGTAGGGGCGGTTCATCCTACTGGATACTGGCTTGTGAGCCTCTGTCAGTCTAATCTCTTTATACTGCTACAGCTGAAGATGGTTTCATGTTTTTAACAGAACTCGTTTGTATCCCAGCTGAAAAACACAGCCTTATCTTCTGTTGCTGCAGAATCGGAATGTATGCACACACAAGGCAAGATTCAGAACCGTGCACAGATTCTTACTTGAGTCCTGTCTCAGCCTGTGCTTGTCTTTAATAGACTGTGTTTTTAAACTTGTCTGGTATTTTGTTTTAGGTTAGCCTCCTGCACACTTTTCCTTATCACTGACATTTGTATGTTGACACCTAGAGAGCTGATATATTTTCATCCAGAGGCTCAAAGGTTAAAATCCATCTTGAATACAAATTTGTTAAACCAAAAAGAAACCCAACATCTGATAATAACCACTTATCTTATTAGCTGGGGTAAGCCATGCAAATCATTTGCAGCTGCACATACCGTATTGCTGTTCCGTCACATCCTTGTACTGCTGTCTATTTAAATGACTTGGATTGTTAAAAGAATGATGTATGTTTTAGTCCACCCTGGCCTTCATCTGGTTGCTGTTAGCAGTGAAGGCTGTCAAAGTTTCCTATCAGATGTTGCCTGAGCTTCTTTTAAAGTGCATTCAGACTCAGGTGTGCATTGCTCTTATGATCACTACCTCACATTCTTTTTTTTTTTTTTATAAAAAAAGAATACATGACAATATTCTAGAACTATACTGTTGTAGATGTTGATTCTGTCTTGTAACTAACAGTTATAAACGCCAAATCACGATATCGAAATAGGAATGGTGAGATGAAAACGTACAGGCACTACGAGGGCTGCTGTGCGGTCGTTCTACATCAGTTCAGTAAGAAGGAGCAAGCCAGAATGCTTGTTTCAAGTTTGTGACGTCTCCGATTGATCTTAGTCACTCGCCGGCTGTGAGATCATACCTGGAAGTCAGTTTTGGCATCGGATCAGCTTGAATCAGCTGCTGCTTTTCAAACAACGCTTTTAAAAAATCTCCCTTTTGTATTTCTGTCAGCTCTGGGATGTTATTCATTTCTAATTTGGGATTGCTGTAGTATGTCTGAGAAACTGTGACTTTCCTGATGGGACGATTGTGCTCTGGGGCTAAAGGAGATCTCGCAAGGAAATCCTGGGGTCCCAAATATAAATAAACGAATGAATGACTGTAGCAAATGGGTGCTGACTCTCTTAATCCACCAATGACACACCAACACCTTTCCTAATGAATTGCATTTCTGAACTATTTTATTGTACTGGTATTGCTTTTGTTTGAACCCCTCACAGGCCGAACGTGTGTGCAGAGAAAGAGCTGACGATGGTGGGCCACAGGCAGCCATGTGTCCAGGCCTTCACACGCATGGTCAAAGTGTGGAAGCAGGGCTGCGTGGGGCAGGCGTGGTGCGTCGGCTACGAGAGGAGGTAAGCCTGGGTGTCCCAGACGCAGTGCAGCATGGAAGCACCCTCGCAGAAGGAGTTTATAGATTCACTGGTGTTCCAAATTGGGCCGTGAAATTAAAGAGAAAGTTTGTGAACGCACAGAAAACAGATTCGTTTATTAAAGAATGCAGAAGCCACCTGGCTCGGAATCCCTTTCTAATTCTCATCCTCCTGCAAGCTAGGAGATGAGTACAGCAGGTCTTTCCCTTGTAACCACTATAAAGGGAAGACAACCATAACCATCCAGCGAGAATGGCCCTGATACTGCTTCTTTCTAATGGAATTTGAAACAAGCAGCTTTGCTAAAGCCAGACAAATCTCCCAGAAGGTGAACTATAATTTCAAGCAATTCCAAGCCGCGAGAGGTGCTGCTGTGCTCAGTGTAGTCTGGTCATGGGCTCCCCTGGGATGTGAGGGTGTGTTTAGGCAGAGTTAAGTAGTGCTTTGGGTCGCGATTGCACGCCTCTCCTATACTTACTGTCGCACTCACTTTGATGGCCTGTCCCGGGCTGCAATTGAAGGCTATAACCAGACACTTTTGTGCACCATGCAATAAAGGCAGCAGCGTCAGATGTGCTAAAGTACAAGGGGAAGAAGGTCTAATCACTGTGCAGTGATGGGAAAACCACAGAGTTACTGAGTGAACAGCGTGCACACATACAGCGATGACTATAGACGTAGTAAGTTGAATGCAGTAAGATGTGAGATGTCCTGTCGGATTATGATGGGTTTCATAGACCTGTGGCACAGCCACTGTTCACGTGTAACGCACTGCTTTCCTTGTGTTTCAGGACAGCCTATTACACTGCCTACAGACAGGTGTACAAGAAGGACTATCACACTGTGTATAAGTGCTGCCCTGGCTGGTCCCAGCTCAATGGAGAGGCAGGCTGTCTTTATCGTGAGTGCCTCTTTATTAACAATCATATTGCATGGAAGATTCCCCATCAAGGTCCTTGCTGCAATTACAACCTGCAGCCTCTGGGTACATAAGAAACGCTTAAAAGCACAAATAAAAGGGAAAGGATGCATTTTTTTTTTTAGAATATGCTTTAGAAAATGAAAAGCGCTACATGTATGTAAAAGATGACGACGGGTTAAAAATGCATTTTTAAAAGAACGCAGCAGTTGGGGGATTAAAGGCGGTTGCAAAAGCGAAATTATTGCAGAAATGCCACAGCCTTTCTATTTTGGTAGTACCCAGCCTTGCATGATATTCAGGAAAAGAAACTCCTTTTCATTTTCCAGTTAATCAGAGACAGGACTAGGGTCCCCCCCCCACATCAAAAAAAAGGATGAAAAATAAAACAAAACTAACACCTAATTAAAGTCAGACTCTGCAGTCTGCTTGTTTTCTTTGAATGCTGGCAGTAGCTCCACTCTCTTTATCTCAGCTTGGCTGTGTTTGTCTGAGCCCCAGGGTTCTGAGTATCTATTGCTGGTATTCTTGGGGTCGGCTGGCTCCTGTATCACTCGGACATGAACGGATCACTGGGATGCTGTAGCCGAGCTTCTGAGTGGCAGCGGGGGGCTGGTGCAGGCTTAGGAACGGCCAGCGAGAATAAATCAGGGGGAAGGGAGGCTAGCTGGCCCTGCAATAGATACAGAATACAGACACAAAGACCAAGCATGAAGGAATGAATAATAACATTGTCACGCTTTACTGTAAGGTCTGTGCGGCAAATATGATTTGTGGCAACATTAAAAGTATCTTTCCACATCTGATTATTTATTATTAAATACCATATGCTTTAATGAAACCTTGCTAGCATTTACAGTTTGTAGTGTTTGATTCCAGAGGAAAGGAGGGGTCTGAGTCTCATGCGGTGACTTTGATGGCTCTCCAGGGAGATGACTGTAAACAGTCTTGATGCTTTCGTTTCCAACAACAGACCTTGTTTTCCTGTTTGTCGTTCGGATGTATACAAAGTCTTTTCCTTGGCAGTGATAACGGAGAGGGCAAAGGTCGAGTGGGTGTGGACGGGGCCATCCTCACGCACACAGCAGAAGCACGCCTGGGATTTGTGTGTGCGTGTGACTGGGTAAGGGGGGTGGTTTGGGCGGAGGGACAGGGTTTCCTATTAACTCAACATTACATTCTTCAACTTGAAAAGGTGACTTAGGGTTGACAGTTGACAGTCACAAAATAAGAAATATACATTGTTGAAGGCCAGTTTCCGGAAGATGAAACACAACCACGAGTCCTTAGTCTGTCGACACCAGTACTAGGCATTGTTCTGAGAAGACCCGCGGTACCACCTAACACGATCCATTACAAATGTGTGTGTGTGTGTGTGTGAGTGAGACTGTGCTGTATGTGTGTGCGTGACACATACACACATTAAATGTTCCAGAACAATTCTGCATGGACAGCATGCCTGGAATCCAATTTCAACAGAGTGGACCAACAGAAGCGGCTCCACATTCCTTCAATACCTTGTTGATAAACCCAGTCTTGAATGCTTTGATAGGATTTCATGGGCTTGGAAGGAATCCTGCACACCTCCCTGATTAAAAGTGCTAATCCGACCCCACTCCCACGGCCAGCCGCGCTTCAGGCCAATGGAAACACCGTTCAGACAGCAGATAAGAGGCTGGGAGGGTACGAGAGGAGATGAGAGAGGGTGTTCTGATTCTGGTTTTCATCAGGGTTTCATTACAGGAGGCATTCAGCTCTTCAATGTGCTCTTTGTGCTAGCGAATAGGCTACCTTTAGAGACTTTCTTACGCATGTCTACATATATATATACATATATATATATCTTTGTACAAAAGAGCCAACTTCCCTCGGCACGTTAACCATACTTATGTCAAGGGAAAGTGTGTATGAAAACAAACAGTGGAGATCAGCGACTCAACTTTCCTCCCTTCAAGTCAAACCAGACTCAAGACTCTTGTATTAAATGGACACTAGACCGAGCTGAATATACCATGAAGCAGCAGTTCTGGAAATCGCATTCACAGTTTAATAAAAAGCAGGCAGCTCTTTTAAAGCCCTTGTCCAGTCACAGCTGTCAAAACAAACTCCAGGGAGTGTGCTATTGCACATTGTTATCATCCTTGTTGTGTGACACCCTGCTTGTTGTTCCTGTTTTCTGACATAGGGATCTTTAGCAGTACATGGATCTTGAATATGCCCTCTAATTAAGCACCCGGCTCCCTGCTGCATGGTTGGAATTCTTTGGCAAGTGTTCTGAACTTGAAACATTCTGTTCTTGTGTTGGTGGATGATTGCAACGACAGACAGTAGTAACAGGGTGAAGAGTACAGCACAGTATACCAATGTACTGGATATAATGGTCCTGTAGCAAGCCAAGGGTGCTGCGAAGGGTATGGTTCACTTTCAAAAGAGTGCACTGAAGAAAAAGGAAAGCAGATGCACATCACACAGCCATCCACACTGCCATAGAGAACATCACACAGCCATTCACACTATTGAGTCACTTTGGAAGGTAAAATCCGAGCAAGAAGTAATACTAAAACAAACTATAACATTTCAACTAAAACGATCTCAACGTCTTCTAATTGAAACATTCGTGATAGGATTTCCTTTTAGTATTACTAAATACGCCACTGTTGAGCGCTTCATTGTTACAGATAAAAACTGAACACGGCACGCTTCAACTGGTCCGGTGGAAACTGCGCTTCTGTAAAATCTGCGCCTTTCACAGGAACGTTTCTAACTTTAAAGACCAACATAGTATATAACACATGAAAAATGTAGAAGACATACATATTAGCATGTTCAATTAGTTTGCTGAGCTGCTGTTTTGAGTGGAGTTATCTTGACAGAGTTGAGCAGGAGTGACATTCTAGTGCATTGATCGACTGCTCCACCCAGTCTCTCTCCATCCACCCTCAATGTGTTGCACTGGCCTCAGTAAACATGCCGGCCGCAGTGTTCTCGATGCCAGCTCCCATACTAACATGCCCTTAGGCACCCTGGCTGAGGGAGCCACTCGAGCTCATCTCCCATTTCCGGCAATTAAAATTCCCTTGCTAAAAAGAGACAGAGAGAACAACCAGCTGAAATAAAACATTATTGAAATGCTTCAAGCTCACAGCCAGAGACGAGATGAACTGCGTTCCAAACATATTGAACGGTTATTAGGATGACGAAAGCCAGATCCAGTAATTTCTTGTTTTTCATTTTACTTCCCGTCACACACAAAACGTTACTCATTCTGCAAAGAGCACCTCCAGGGAAGACTATCCATCCCTGTCTCCCAGAAACACAAACGAAGCAGGCTGGAATGTACACTATGTGCTGCTGCTGCACAGTAGTTTATGTTCGTTAAACAACAAGATTTCTGGTGCCAGACTATTTTTACAGTTTCGAAAAAGATTGCTGGTTTTAACAGAATGTGTTTGAGTGCTTAATTATAGTTTACTGTGGCAGAAGTGGTGTTTTAATCGAGGACAGCACTTGAATGCAGGGCTACTGTTATTGTGTTTGTTTGTAAGAACATTATGTATCTATATTTTTAATGTACACCTGCAGGACACTATGTATGTGTAGATATGTAGATGCTTGTGCATTTGTGGGTCTGCTGTTAGGATTGGGTTGTGTAGTGTTGAGTGGCTGGTTTTGCAGTGGTCTTAAAACAGTCTCTGATAAAGGCTGCTTTTGATTGGTATTTCCGTGTATCACCATTTGAAAGGGCCACAGTCACCTTTGGCTTTATGAAGAGGGGGAAAAAAAAGTATGGGAAAACTCTTTTTCCCTGAAGGCTAAGGAATCCTGCAGCAATCTCCACATTCACCCAGGGAATTTGGAATTTAGAGGCAGGATGTGACCTGGGTGTGAACCCAGCGTTATTTCAGTTTTGCGTTTCTCTGTGAGGCACTGGTGAGTTGCCATGAAAAGATAAAGGCCAGTATTCTGTTGAAAAGATGAACGTTTGGGTTCCTCAATGGAACAGATCTGGTTTCCCCCTCACAGCTGCGGCTCTTCCTAAAACTCATTCCGAAAGTCCTTGTGCGCATTGCCTGGGATTTCTGTGCTTTCCCGGGATTACTCCCGGCCAAATTGCTTTTATTGCTTTTCTTTGAAAACTTTGGCAGAGTCAGGATTTGTTCTTTTACAAAACTATTAGTTTGTTTGAGGCTGGGAGAGGAGAGCCAAGGGAGTGATTCTCTCTGCAGCTCAGCTACAGGAACACAGAGAGTGTCTTTGACATGGCTTTGTGGAAGTTTGTACTGTGTTCCCTCCGGGGCTGTGAAATGCAGTGACGACGACCCCGCAGTGAAGTGTGTTTGTGAATGTGTACCGTACAAGTATACCCTGTTAGATCTTCAAAATCCTCTTCACAGGCTCAGTGCTTGACAGATAAAACACTCGCACTACAAGGAGCTGAACGGCTGCTAAAGCACTTTGAAGATCTTGAGTTTTAAAGTGAGCTCAAGTCTTGGCCACTGGGGCAGCATCACCTGTTTCACTTGTTCAAGTGTCCCAGGACCTTTGATAGTCACTGGGCTGACCTGAACCTGCTTCTGGACGTCACCTAAAGGTCATCCTGTCTAAAAGCACAGTCGCTGCAGTGAGGTTTATTTCAGTAATACAGATAAAACCAGGTTTGATTCAACACTGCGTGACTTCCACAGAGAGTCGTCATTGATACTGTGACCATCTGCTAATGCTTGGTATGTTTTCAAGGGTTAAGTGTCTGGTCGTGATTATTTATTGTTAACTAAGGGTTATCTGTAACACTCAATCAAGTCTGTGCCATTGCCTTCCAGACTCAGAAGTTTAAATCAGTTTAATATAAATAACCTTGAAGCCGTAACCGTTATAAGGGTCTACTGTGTTATACCAAAGTATAGCAACGTGCTGTAGAGCAACAGTCGGTTCAAACCACGGTAAACTGTGGTTAATGCAAAGTGTAAGCATTAGGAAACTCCAAAACTACCACTGACATTTATCATGGCAGGCGTGAACAGTACATTTGAAAGCGTCATGAACCGAGATGAACTCAACAGGGAATCCCACGTTAGTTCATAAAGAATGACTGTTGAATTACTGACTGACACTCTTCTTTGCAAAAAAATGTTTTCCCAGAACCTCCGCTACAGGTAAGGATTTTGAAACAAAGATATGCTACCGAACGAGTTCTTGCGAATGTGGAACTGCTTAAAAGTGGCACCTCCTCCTCCTCCTTTAAACAAAGGGTTAAATAAATAATGAAACAACTGAATATTGACTCGAAGGCTTTGTGTTACCGGCTGAGCCACCCAGACGGGGGTCTTTTGTGCTTGAGTGTGATAATCACACGCAGACAGCTGTGCCGGAATCTGCTTTCGTTTCGCTTTGTGAGTTGGGGGAATTATTTCAGCAGGATTATGCTTGTTAACAGCAGCCAAACATTATTGTGTTAATGGCCAACATCTACATTTCCCACTGTTTTGGAAGGGAGGTCTGGTAAGTTCACTGCATATTTCAAATGTATTTATTTAACCAGCATAGAACCCTTGAGATACGCATCTCGTTTTTCAAGAGGGTTCTGGCAGAATCCATATGCGAATGGCAGGTCCCGATACGAATACGTGTGTGGAACTTCACTGAGGTTGGAGAAATAATGCAAAAGTCAGGCATGCACAATCGTTAGCCCTTGTTTGATACACGCTATGCTTAACGTTTCTTAAATCAGATCCAAGTGTCTTGAGTAAGCGGTCCTTCAGCCCCAGCTGTTTGTCTCTAAACCTTGTGTTCCCTTACGATGTACCAGTCAAGAAGTTAGAATCATACCACCAAGCCAATGCCATTGATTACTGGCATGTGAACAATACCTCAGTTTGACAAGCTTGCGTTTCTCATTGTAAAGCACTGTGAGACTGATGTCTTGCCATGATAACTCACACCCACTTTTCTCACCTGGTTTAAAGTGTGCAGCTGCAGCATGTCAATGCACCAGTTTAACAGCCTCCCCCTGCTCCGTGCTAGCATAGTGGTGAGAGACCGCTAAGCTCTTTCTGCAACGTTTATCTTCTCTAACAGCATCTGAAAATGCAAACAACTCCAAAAGGGTGAAAATTAGATTGTTTAATGCTATAACAGTTTCCATCTCTTAAAAAGGATGGACTTTAAAATCAATTTTCTTATTGGCTGTATTATATCTATTAAATCTTTCAAAGACATCTTTAAAATGAAGGATCGAGTCTTCTCTCTTTCTGTGTGTGAACAGGACAGGCCCTGATTACGCTGGAAAGAGTTTTTTTTTTAATAGCAATCTAAGCACTAACTTGTGTCAAGGTAACCAGCCAGGACACCTTAGAAAAAGCATGCTTCCCTATCCCACACCATTATAAGAGGAGACACACTACTACCTTCACAGATAGGGCTGTGAAAGAGCCAGCGCTGTGCGCACAGAGAGCCAAACCAGTATGCAACAAAGTATTTTCATATTGGCTTATGTACACTACATGGAACAAGGACATACACAATTGCAATGCAAACTGAAATTCTGCTATGTTTAATTTCCAAAAATGGTAGAAATGGGTAGCCACCACTGACTTACATGTTTATTTAAACTATTAACCATTTTAATATTACAAAACTATTGGGGTCACGGAATGGATATATTGCATAACTCCAGTACCAAATTCTTGTATCCTTGTAAGTTGCTGGCTGCAGCTGCACAGAGTCAGTGTGTGAGACAGACAGGTCAGAGAGTTGTTTACACTGCGCTTACTGCTTAAATGCTTGACACTTGACAAAGCTGGCACACTGTTGAGAGAAACGACAGAGAATAAAAACACCTGCTTGTGCAAACCTCCCCTTTAAGGGATTTTTTTTCAGCTTCCCTTTAACCTTTTGGCAAACAGTTGAATGTAAATACACTGAGTGTCTTTACTGGAAAAACGCGGACTGTTTTGGCTGTTTATTCAGTTTACATTACAATGCTCCCTTGTTATAATGCAACCCTTTACACTGCTGGTAATGCCACTTCACTTACAAGCCTTTTGCATAAGACCAAGCAAACAGAGCACAGTCTCTACACAGTGTCTGCTGACTCCTGCTTTATAATCACAGCATTAATGGTCTACAGTGGAAAAGCATGCAAACTGAAGCTTTGTGTTATAATTCAACTGACGTTTCTTTGTGAACATCTTAGGAGGTTTTGAAAGACACTGACAAACGCTTCTCGTCAAAGCACTGGTCCAAGTGGAAGTGGCTGAAGTGTAGTAATTCAGCGCTGCACTAAATTACCCTGCTCCCTCATTCATGATTTTGATGTTTGAGGATCTGAGAAGCCCAGCTGGAGAGCAGGAATAGGAAATCCCAGAGGAAGAGACTGATTGAGACACATCCAGTAATCCCAGCCCAGGGAGGAGGATCTCAGCCAGGACTGCAGATCTGAACTGACAACACCGCCCTGCAGAATCCAGGAGTGTGGAAACATTTCTTTAAAGAACTGAATAGTTCTGACAAGCGCCGTTTATACTAATGGATGACTGAAGAATTATGTGGCGTATTTTCTGTTGTCAGAAAACCCCACAGGTGCAATGTAGACAGAATTGGCCCGCAGGGTAACCATGTGCACCTTGCTTTTCTCATTTTCTACCTATTCAGTTGTATTATCATGCAGAATTATTAGCGTATAAGTGCTGAGTTTTTCACCGCTGGTATTTGTAATGCTTCATTTAAACCAGTGCATTATAAATCAAACCTTCAGCCTTCATGCTTCCTAAATATTCACCACTGAGCAACTCTGTCTCGTACTGTCATTCACTGTTCTGTAGCAAATGTGATTTCTGTTTTCTTAAAGAGTAAGTAGCGAGGTTCTGAAAAATCTAGCGCTACACATCCCCACGTGTTGCTACAACTGTTTAAGTAACATTCATTTTTCTTTTCATTGTTAACATCCTGACAACTTTTTACACTTAGAACTTTAAAGTCTATTTCAAAGCTCTTTTCAAAATGGCCCACATTGTCAAACAGGTAACACAGCAATCACGATCCATGATGTGTTACGATACAGAAAAGCCAGAGCACGTTGTTATGCTTTTATTTTAAATCTTCCTGCAGTGATTTAAAGGACAGATCTCAAACCGCAGTGCACTAGAGCGGCCATTATGAAAAGAGCTTTGAAACAGACTTTAAAGTTATAAGTGTAAAAAGTTGTCAGGGTGTTAACAATGAAAAGAAAATACAGGTGCGTTATTTAAACAGTTGTAGCAACACGTGGGAACGTGTACTGCTATATTTTTTGGAACCCCGCTACTCACTCTTTAAGATCAGTTTAATGGGCAGCAGTGTGGAGTAGTGGTTAGGGGCTCTGGACTCTTGACCGGAGGGTCGTGGGTTCAATCCCAGGTGGAGGGACACTGCTGCTGTACCCTTGAGCAAGGTACTTAACCTAGATTGCTCCAGTACAAACCCAACTGTATAAATGGGTAATTGTATGTAAAAAATAATGTGATATCTTGTAACAATTGTAAGTCGCCCTGGATAAGGGTGTCTGCTAAGAAATAAATAATAATAATAATGGGAAAAAAATTGCATCCCTAAATAATGACTGACAATATTGTTGCAGTAAACAGATCGATGACAATGATTTTAAACCGGCAAACAACGCAAAACGGTCAGAACTGAGTCCTCCGGTCTTCCCTAGTTCTTACTGCGTTCAGTCATTCAAAATCTCATTCACAATGACTGCATTTGGACAGCAGAGTGGAGCATCAGTCACACCCCAATCCATTCTGCTTCTTCCGCTAATCTTACCTAATATTGCCACTTGAAAAGGATAAGAAAGGGGATTTGATCCTGGCTGTGCTAAAGTAATCTTGCGATTGATAAGGCGAGTGGAGATTGCTTGACAGGTATATTATTAACCGAATGTTGAGAAAGGACTAACAAGCTCAAATAAGTGGTTTCTCAATAGTTCAGTAACATTATCTTTTTTGTTTCTTTTTAGAAGCACTTCTTTTTCCATATAACATTAATCATACCTGCTGCCTTTCTCCTATTAATAATAATCATAATAATAACAATATGTAATGTGAGCCCAGCGGCTGTGAGGCAGCATGCTCCATCCATTAGGATGTCTCTTTCATGTCTAGTGATGTGTTTAATCTGGATTAGCCTTGCTTGCTGTCAGCATCTCTGCTCAGAAGAAAATAAATTAGTATGTTTCAAACTCCAGGGGTAAAACTAGGCAGACTGTACAGTCACTATCTGGATCCAAAGTCAGACATATAGTTCTGTCTCCTTTTACTTTAGATTGTTATTTATTTTATTCTGTGTTAATGCAGCGGTTGGATGAAGCTAAATATTAATTAAACCAAGAGGCAGCTCCAAAAGCGGACATGTGGATGTAGCTTTATATGCTACTGGTTAATGGAGGAAAGCTGTGTCATCATTTTCAATTCCCTACCCTGCTTCCTATCATGGGGGACTCTGATCACACAAGCAGGTAGCACTGGGTAGTTTGACCCTATGATCTCACTCTGAGTGTTCCTCTTCCATCCTGTGCAGCTGTCTGCAGTTCAGGGGTCTGCTTCAATGGGGGTCAGTGTGTGGAAGGATCGACCCAGCTGTGTGACTGTCCAGCCGGCTTCGACGGGCCCAGCTGCCAATACGGTGAGTACAGAGCTGCTGTAATGTATCTGAAAACCTTGAAAATCAGTGGCATCCAGCAATGGGGTTTAACCACAATTGGTCAGCATCCTTAATCCTGCCTCCAATATACAGATCGCACAGTTTGATTCAGAGACTGTTTGCAGAGCCTTCCATGGTTCCATATGTAAGCCCTAGTACCGGATGAGAGAAAAATGTGCTTCCAATCGGCTTTTTAAACACTCAGTGCAGAAGTTAATTGCCATTGATTGATGCTCAGCTGTAACGGTGCAACACATTAATGAATGGATTTATTTAATACCTGCCGATGAATACGAGTATCAGCAGACCCCTGCTGGAAATGTAGATGACATTAAAGAGTGTCCCATTAAGAATCAGGGGCTGCTGCTAAACACGTTGCTTAGTTTTATTGCTGAATTCCGTGTGCTCAAGATTTCGGCGTGCTGATTTGTGCTCCCCTGCGAAAGGGGCTGATGAGCGCCGGGGCAAACAAAGCAGACCCAGGTTCACTTCTTGTTAATACTGCGGGCAGCAGGCAAGCGGGCCCCAGCGGAGTCAGTCTGATCCGTAAGGAGGGGTCTCTGCACCGAGGCTGCAGGGCGGGTCAAGACAATGGAACAGTGTTCCTTCAGCAGTCGTGGTAAGACGTCAGTCTCTGGATTGCATGCTTCTGGCTTTGATCATTAATCGTTGCCTCCGTTAGATGCTGAGGGTCACTGCTGGAAAAAAAACAAAACAACACAGTAATATTTTATTTCTAAGGTATAAAAAGTTGTTTCCATCTCCCACGGTGAAAGAAAAAGCCATTTCTTTCATTACTTTTATCTCGGTATTTTTTCTGGCTTGGTTTAGTGCGCTAGCCATTCTACTGCCTGTCTTTCTCTGGATTGGCCGTTTCAGTTTACAAAGTGCATCCATCTCCATTGCATAGCTGATAACAACTCAGAAATGTCATCAGTAAAGTAATACCACCCAAGCATGTTGCTCCTCTGTTGTGTTACCTCTTTAGCGGGTTGCCCCAAACATGAACAGATCTGTACAACATGTGGGTGTGGGCCCTGAAATGAGGAACTGACATCTGCAAGGACGCTATTTCTACCACGAATCCCCCTTCCTAGCGATACAAGCCCTCCAGCACCTCCTGTAATACGCTTATAATTGGTTCAAGTTACTTGAAACTGTTAAAACATCTTTGTGTGTTTAAAAACGAATGCATTCAGGACTGTAAGAGTTTGACAAGCGCCTTGCTGCCAATCCAGTTAACTTTTTTTAGCTAGTAGTTTAGCGAAAAATCACTCCACACACACATACAAAAACAGACCAGTAGACCAATATATAACACTATATCTGTGTCCATTCTAATGCATTTTTCAGTATAATTTGTTTTCTTAGTCTTTCTGTAAAGATATAGGGATTATAGCTTTGGGAGTAGAGCCCATTGATTTTAGAAAGCAGGACCGAATTCAAGCAGGCTGAGCCCTTCTCATGTCTTGCAGGGCCATGTGTTGCATGTCCTAGCTGGGAGAGGTCAGCTGCTTGTCTGGGGTGGACTGGCCTGGGTCTCCTGTAGCTCAGCAGGCTTGGGTCAACAGCACAGCACGTAGGGAGCAGGACAATGGAGCACAGTGTTCTGGGCAAGCTGGGAGCAGCGTGGCAGGTTAATCCCTTTACCTCTGGAGTGTTCTATTTCCGATACTGGCGCTCTGCTGTATCAGCGATCATCTGTTTCCATTTCCACTCCGGGTCCCCTTTTTAAACCCACTGCATCCTGTCTGAAACCTGACTGCTGTAGTGTTTTACAGTTAAGGTATTATGTTTTTAAGGGTTTGCAACATCTCCACAGCACTGCGTTAGAGGCGAGGTATTAGGGGGGTTTTGCTAGCAGGCGGTGAGGGTGGAAGTGGCACAACAACTTTGGCGTTGAGGCGTAGTGTCAAATCTGGGATTGCCAGTAACTCTCCGATGACTACCGTTCCAAATCGGATAACGCAGTGGCACCCTGCAGTAGCAGCAAAGTTCCCAGTCCTGGATTTGCCAGCGTTATAAATAGCAGTGAGGTGGGTGGAGGGGGCGGAGGGGCTGGCAGTGAACGATCTAACTGTAGAATCCTCCCCTAGCCATTCCGTTGGACGACCCCATTCTTGACCAATTAGTTTTGCTTGCTAGTTTTTACGTTCAGTCTTGGATTTTCCCGCTGTCCTGCTGAGCTCGGCAGACAGACACTACTTGTGTGGCGGTGCTATAAAACCTTGTAGAACAACAGCAACCGAACGTACAACTAGTAAATGATTCATTGTCATTCCAAGACATCACATACCATTCACACCTGGAAATAATACATCACTATTTCAACTCAATGCTGTACAGCCTGTTGTGTTTCTTATTACATGATTTACAATCAATGGGTTGCTAACTTGACCCCGTCTCCATGCCTCTTAGGCTTGAGTCATATAAATCCTAATGCCAAATCAAGGATCCCTCTTGTCCTGAAGACATCAATGATGACCAGCCCCCTGGTGGTAAAGAACCCTGCCTTGTTCACAGGTCAGACATCACAATGCTCTTTTAAATGGTCCCTTGCTTGCCCAATGACCTGCAATGCAGTATCTGTTTAACTGCATGGGATGGGAAGGGGGGAAGCTATTGGTTAAGTTAGTTTTTGTGGTTTTACGACGTGGTTGTCAGTCCCAGTATTGTTCCCATGTGGAACAGCTGATCTTGTGAGGCTGTGCTCTGATCATGAGGGGGATGAGGACAGCAAGATGGATTTCTATCTGTATAGACTGTCTATCTGAGCCCGTATTATACCTTGATTAGCCTAGCTCTTTTGTCTCTATTCCCCCATGGAGCTGCAGGCTTCAGTGTTTGTGACCTGGAGGTCAAATGACTTGAACTCTTAGTAACTCTTATCTTCAATATTGGATTGGCAAGACCCATTAATCTAACTTTAAGGTAAGTTTATAAGATATGTCAGAATCCCCATCTTTACGTATTTAAAATGTTACGGCTGTCATAGCTTGATACGGTCTTCACTGCGATTTACTGATAATTAATTCAAAAGATATGATTTTATAAATGAGGATTTTGTGCTTGAGCTAAAGCTAAACTGTTTTAGCCCCCTGCAGTCTTTAAGAAATGATGGAAACTGCACTGACAGGTCCAGCAAGAATATTCAACGGAAACTATGCATCTGTAAATAAATCTGTAGGCGATTATTGCAGGCATGAGCTTGATTTATCATACGCATTCGTATCATGATTTATTTAAGTTTCCGTTGTTTTGTTAAAGCCCAACAGTCTTTGATAACATTCCTCAGCAGAAACTGTAACAGTGATTTCTCTTTGCATTGTGCAACTGTGCAATCAAAAAGTATTCGGAAAAAGAATTGTTAAAACCAACATTGCCTAAACTTGATTCAAATTTGAGTCAATTGTGTTTAGACTCGAACAGTAATCAAAACAGAACCTCTTTTATAAAATATAATGCATTTTTTGTTCATCCACAAATTCAGTTTCAGTTTTCCCCTTTACTAAAACATATATTTTGCATGATTCATAAACCTTAAAAAGGGTTCGATGCCCCATCTTTATCTAGTTACATACTACTTTACAACATATCTATTAATACAGTGGTTCCCATAGGGAAGAGCCCCAGTACTGTAGTAGGCATGGTAACTGGCAGGTTACCAGTGTAACTCTTTTTCAATACAAATGCATCAGCTACATTTTTTAAATAATTTTCCCATGAACTACCGGTTTTACAGTGGCCTGACATTGCTGTCTTACTGTTTGAATAAGGACAACGCTTTTTAATTACTGTTTTACAGACCGACCCCCCCCATGTACGCACGTATAGGCCAGTTCTCTGTCTGCTCTTCTCTCCGAGCCCTGCCTCAAGTGTTCTGTCTTTCCTGCCACTGGCTCTTTGATGGCTTTTGCATTAAATCATTTCAGTAAACAGGACGCGGTTTCCTGTTTTTGCTTCACGGGAACATTTTTAAAAATGACCTCCTTTTCCTTCTGTTACCTCGAAGACGTGAACCAAACTGCCTGACTGTCTAGACAGCTACATCTGAATAATAAAGGACAATGGATGTTTCTTTCAGATTGTGGCTGATTTCATCTGGGCATCAAGGATAAAATAATATATAAAGCCACACGTCAGAGCAATTAATTACAATACGATTCATACGAATAGATTGAAAGATATGAATTATCGCAGTACAGATAAATATGTTAATAAATGAGCGTTTAGATGCAAGTCACCATGCGGTACATATCTCAAAATGAAATTCCCTATCTTATATTAACAGAAGCACAATGTCCGAGGCAATGCCTGGGGTCCCGTCAGCTTGCAAGAAGATCTTTTATTGTTGTTTTAGTGCGGGGCCGCGGTGGTCTCTGGTGCCCCCGGGGGTATCTTTTGTTCGGTGTTATCTCGTTTCGAAAGGCCTTCATTTGCATTTCCAGTCCACTCCATTGTCCTGACGACAATATAATGACACCCTCTTCCTGCTAATCTGAGCGAGGTAGTCGTTTAGACAACGCTAATGTGACACTGAATAGATGAAGGGTCACTGTTTTATTGCTTAGTCTCTGTAGAAGGTCCTACAACAACAAACAAAACAACTCTATATATATAATCTCTGTAGCGGGTATAGACACTATGCATAGTATTTAAAACCAGAACGTGCCCTAAATGAGCGCACTTTCTTGGAGGCTGTGTGGTCCAGTGGTTAAAGAAAAGGGCTTGTAACCAGAAGGTCCCCGGTTCAAATCCCACCTCAGCCACTGACTCATTGTGTGACCCTCAGCAAGTCACTTAACCTCCTCGTGCTCCGCCTTTCGGGTGAGATGTAATTGTAAGTGACTCTGCAGCTGATGCATAGTTCACACACCCTAGTCTCTGTAAGTCGCCTTGGATAAAAGCGTCTACTAAATAAACAAATAATAATAAGATGAGACCCCATCTTGAAAAGGCACAACTGTAACTAAATGTGTACCCATGCTGTGAAAAAATCTGAAAGCGTTATTTAATTCGCAGGCTGTAAATTGAATCACAAAAAGCACTCTCTTCGGATTCTGAGTGGATAACAGTGTAGGTCTGAGAGGGAAAGTGATGGGAAAAAAAACACAAATGCAAATTATAAATGAAGAAATAAAGCTGTGTGCTGTGTGTGGGAGAGCAGCGGCAGTTTGTCAAGAATGCGGTCTGCTTTTTTTTTTTTTTTTTTGTGTGTGTGTGTTGTCCTTGCGGTTCCACCGTCTTCAAATACCGGTCAGACAATTGGCACGGCACACAGCTGTACATAGCACGATTTGTTTAATATCTTCAAATTTCATAAACCTCTAAACCACAGGCATCTTTTAAAAGGGTATGGTAATGCTTTTTTTGAAATAATATCTCCGTGTTTTATTTAAAAAATGTCCTGGAATCGCGTCTGTTTTGATTATTAACCATCAATCATTCTACCATTTTGTTTAAAATATTATGACCAATAACCTCGATTTCCATTTTATCTAATCACTGAAACACGCGATGGGAAAATGACAAGCGAGCACCGCCGGACCGGAGTACATAATGTTTTATTTTTTTTATTGCTTAACGCAGAAGATTATTTTAGAAAGTAGGTCTGCTTTTCCCTGCAGTTCAGCCAGGAATGCTTCGTGGAACGAGGTCCTGTGCATTCCAGTGAGGTTAGCAGCTTCAGCTAATGGGATTGTAGATCTCTGTGCAACATCACGACATGTCCACACTGCAGAGAACTGCACATTCCCAACGTGAGATAAACTATTGCCCAGCTTGAAAAAAAAAAGAATTACAATCTGGGGTTGTAGATGGGGGCCTGTGTTATCTCTCGTCTGCAGTTGAATTAACGGTCCCCTAGTTAATTTTTAATGAGGCCATAGTCACAAAACTTTAACTGAGGAGGCTTGTAAAGAATGTTTGAAGGTTAAAAGGTGGTTTGAAAAAAATCAGAAAAACTTAAATATCCTAAAACAGCTGAAAAAAAGGGGCATCCTGGAAAAACAGACCTTAGCGAAACCTTCCAAGCAGATGAAAAGGGCCCTGTGTGTATGTCGATGAAGTTTCTGCTTTTTCTGTCTTTCCATTTTGTGATGTACCCTTTAATAGACTTGCCCTTAAGCACATTGATAGCCCTCCTTGTATATCTGTTTCCCCTAAGAGTCTAAAAAGCATTGGAAGCAGCTAAAGGAAAATGCAAAGCTCTGATTTCATCTTTCGTTGACACCTAGCAGCCATACATAGGGGCATCTGCTTGTCAGAAAATCACTGAAGACTCAACTAAACAGGGGCTTGCTTCTGGTCATGACCTTCTAGCGCCAGCGTGTCTTCATTGAAGCTGGAATGCACAGGGTTACTGAACAGCGCCCCCTGCAGCCTCGTGTGCTTTGCTGGGTTTTTTTTTTTTCTTTTTCTGAAGGCCATCATCTCATCGATCAGTGGAAGTGTTTACAGTATGATGTCTGCTGCTCAGCCAGTTCTGTCAGTAACAGCGTCTAACAGCAGAAGATTACAAAACTGTTTGAACAGATGAAAGATTTCACAGAAATCAGAAAGCTCTTAGTTACGGCATGTAAATCACAGAGTCTCGCAAAAAAACATGGGGATTTCACAGGGGGCTCGGGCTACTAAACCACGACTATCACACTCCATGCAAACTGGGCTTTTGCATAGAGCCACTGCTGGCTATTATTATTATTATTATTATTATTATTATTATTATTATTATTATTATTATTATTATGAACTTTCCAATCAATCACTTTGAGACTTACATGATGCCGTTTATACAAACGACTCAGCCCTTCCTTCTGAGATTTTCAGCCTCAGCTCAGACTGCAGATGCAATGACATGACACACAGTGCAGGAGCGCTGAAGGCCTGTTAAGTAACGTAGCGGCGCACTTTTTATCCCCATTATCCTCTGATGTGATGACAGGGTACGGGACTCCCTCAGTGTTGGCGGCACCACGCCTGGGATATCTTGGCACACTCTCTGGACTGTAAAGGATACTGTGGCTCGCTTGCCATCGTTGGAGCAGGGAAACGGAAAAGCACCTAATTTGTTTTAAACAACTGCGGATAACTGCACCTCAGGGTGTGGAAAGAAGCATTCTGTTTATTATTTTTTTAAAGCAGCTGTAAAAGAACACCTATATCGTTTTGGATTTTGGCTGACTCGGCTGTGCTGATTAGCAACGCTTTTTATAAGAATTGTAATCCAAACAATTTCAGATCACCTTTCATAACAATCCTCGTGTGATGAATTCAAATAAATACAACCAGAGGAAAATCGCATTACTGAAAATAAATTACAGAAACAGCACAGGGTATTTCCATGGTCTGAGATCTGAACTAAATTCAAAGCAACTGGCATAGAAACGTTGCCACCAGCAGCTAAAATCAAACGGATAATACAAGACTTCACTGCAATATACTGACATAAGAGCCACATTAGAAATTACCTGGACCTGGTCCCTGATCATTACTGCATTCTATTGGTACTGGGTTTGGTATTATTGTAAAAAGTGTGCAGATTTGCGATTTATATAAGCAATGTCCTTTCATTAGGTACAGATGGATCTTTTTCTGTCAATTTTATACCTTCCAACTTTTCCAGATAAAAAAAAAAAGATGTCAAATCCTGCACTCCCATTCATTCTCTCACGATAGTTATTGCATAAATAGCTGCCGTCCACAGACAGAAAGAACAATACAGTACTGTGAAGCCCGCCATCCTCCTGGTTTTTAATTTGAAGGGAGAAATGCTGCGTTTGACAGTTCAGAGTGTCTGGAGCCAAAAATAAAAACTCTCTTCCTTTAAAAGAGGGAGCAGAAACACACTTCTTAGCCAGCAATGTGAGGCACGAAGGCAGCAGGATTCAGGTGTTGGAGCCCGAGAGAGACGGAGAAGAATAGAAAGCTGTGTAAGCAAAGAGAAACAGAAGCTGCCTTTCATTGTTTTGTGACTAAACAGTATTGGGCATGGGTTCTTTCTTTCCTAAATGTTCCTGCTGCATTACATTGAATGCTGCTAAAGAAGTTGAAAGATGGTAGACGGAACAGAAAATGGAACTTGCCTGGGACATGCTATTTATTTACAGCGCGTTATTTAAGAGAATTGATAGGACATCTTTTCTTGTCTATTTCAGTCCAACTTAGAGGGTGTTTTTATATGTATACAAAGGAGGTTCTCTGAACCCGGTTAGCAATTTCTTATTGGCTCAAGCTCAATGACTGACTTTGGCTATCATTGGTGGGGTCATGGTCTCATATGTCATAGTCACAAGGTGAAGCTGCTTCATCCGGTAGCAGGTTTAGATGCCACACTGCCATCTTGACACAGGTTCGTTCTCGTATGTTTAGACTAACCCAGACGTCCATTTAGACTGGGGCTTCCCGCCTCGCCTCGTGCCTATTTCATAACTGATAACTGGGTTTTTAAAAGCCACTTGCAGATTAAGAAAATAAAATGACAAGTCTGTGAAAACAAAGAAGGGCTCATTCAACCGAAGGCAGCCCGAAACTTAAACCCAGTCTAAGCAATGACTCTGTCCCCCTCCGCGATAACAACGCTTTCAGCTGTGGATTATACAGGATTATCCCTTCTTATCTGATTTAATTACGGGTCGCTGTCTACAGTAGCAAAGCTGGGGAAGTCTTTGGTTCCATGGAGTGTGATTACAATCGGGAGGCTCTGAAGCCCTGGTGGGGGAATCTACCTGCTTTATTTTCTTGGTGTATTAGATTTGAAGAGCAGATCATCATTCGGAATGACACACTTCATCCATAACATCAATCGTAAAAAAATAATAAAAAACTCTTCAGTGAGCAAACAGTCTGATATGTTGCTGGTGCTGGTAAAGTCATCCGGAAACTTCAAACGCTGAAGCGTGAAATCTGAATACAACAACACAGCTTCACCACCCCTACTAACAGTGGTTTGCCATAGCAAACTAAGATAATAAAATATATTTCCCAGTGGCATGCACTGTGCTTAGTTCTCTGTTCCCTAGATGTTGGCTAATTCAAGGCTATTGATTGGGTTCCTGCCATGCTGAGTCTTTTAGTTGCACTGCAGGGTCCCGGCTGAAAGCGGTGGTTACTTGTTGGATAATAGAGTCCTGTATTAGGCTACAGCCACAGGACCCTTGGGTGGGAGGAGTGCTTTGACAGAACTCCTTTGGAGAGGCGTTTGTCTGTCACGGTGTGTGTATAGGATCAAAGAGCAGATCGCTGGAACGCGTGTTGTCTTTTACACACCATTGCATGGCTGCTAAATGTAATGTCTTCTTTAACCACGTCTGTAGTTAAGGAGGTTTTAGATGGACCAGTGTTGGGAAGTATTGTTATAGACTGATCCAGAGGTGAAGGGGTTAAAAAAAACAGTATTTTTTAATAGTTTCCAGACACAATGTTTTAATGTGTGGGGCATGGATCTTAAGTATAGGGTTCGCCAAATTCAAACCAGTTACTCCAATTTCTTACAGCATCGTCCCTTCTAAATAACACTCCTAAGTATCTAAACGCGAAGAAAAAAAGAAAGAAAGAAAGAAGGTATTTGCTTTCACATTTCAGGTGTTTGAAATCCCACCTCCCAGTGGTGTCCAATTATATTGCAGAGCTAGGAGGGCAGATCAGAGAGAAGCCGATGACATCACAAAGACCAGTTGAGAAAGCTGCAGTGATAAATCAGTCTGCATGCAGGACTGGCCCACAGTCTGACAGCACAGATACCTGCTTCCCAGGAAATTACCTGGCTTTGTCTGCAGCACAAATCACCCACTTGGGACAGCTCAATATGGCAACCAGACTCCCATCACAGAGAATACAAACAGATTTGACAGCAGAGATACATCTGTATGTTCTTACTGTGCTGCTCCTGGTCTACTTACACACAGACTCATAGCAGAGACACAGACTTAGATAGACAAGCATGCACAGTACAGCAAACCCAAACACACACACACACACACACACACACCTAAACATGGACACACATTTAACTCTTTAATGATTTCCAACAGAAACCTTCTTTAGAGGGGAGAGGGAGGAATGCTTTTTTTTTATCAGCATGACCAGGAGTTAAAGGCTAAAATAAACCCTGTTCTTTAAAATGCATTGTACAGTACCCCCCTCAGGAAGGCAGAAGGCTGACACCACACAGGAATGCTCACACACTGAGCGCAGTGTTCTGTGCAGTACAGGATTCAGATCCGCCTCTTGCATTCATCTTCGGTCCTCTCTGGTAACGCCTCAAGCTGGTAGTCAGGCCCGTACAGGCCAGGGATGAGGAGCGGGTCATTAAAGCCTTCACTCAAAAAAAAAACAAATGACAACTACAAAATGCAAATCTCTGGACCGACTAGTTTGGAGTACTAGTGCTTTGGAGTTTGGTTTGGAAAGTTATTTTTGAAAAATACCTTTTTTTTTTTTATCTCTCTGCGGTGTTGAGATAAAGCTCCACTAAATCAGGAACGAGCAAAAAAAAAAAAAAAAAAAAAACTACACTTCCTAACCCCTTCTGGCTCCGAGGCAACACATGTGTGCACGTCGCTCACGGGTCTGCTTCATCTGGGTCCCGGCTGGTAAAGGATTGAGTCTGGGTTGGTTGCAGTGTGTAATAGATCACTGAATCGGATCAGTCATGTGCAGACTGTAAACACAGAGGTGCCGACCCCGGCCAGGGTCAAGGGTCCAAATCTAATCCTCGGGCTGTGAGAAGAATAGTATTCTGCATCAGGTGGTCTGGTTAGCCCGGGGATGGGGAGATCTTTCTTTTGAAGAATATTACAAAATGGGACGGGTCACCAGGCTCTTTGTTTTTGAGTAATAGATCTGTTAGAGGCACTGATGTCATGTTAGCTTTCCCTGAAGCACAAATTTATTACAAGTGTGAGACTGTTTCTTTGATAGTGATATGTCTTTTAAAATGCATAGTGGGGATATGTTAGAAGGCTGTTCACATGAACAAACATAATTCAACATGAATTTATGATTGAAAGTCAATAGGAAAAATGACATGTGTTTCTAAGTACCTAATTATATTTCAATCCCGCCCAGGTGCTGTAAAGGGTTACAGTAAAAACAGTTTAACGTTACTAACACATCATACGCATCGGATCTTAGAATTCTCTAAAGCTAGAATAAATAAAGTCAGTTCTACTTTTTGTCTTCATCAGTGTTGTGATTCCAGCTGTTTTGTGGTGTGTGTTTGTCTGCAGCCTACAGCTGGAAGGGTTAGCCCTAGTGCCTGTTCTTTACTGTTTGGAAACATCCTCATTATAAAGGGTGGCATTCACACCTAATACCCATTAATAATAAACGGCTGTGCTCGCATTTCATTAAAATGTTTCTGCGATACAGTACAAACCCTGTTTCTTCAACAGGTTACAGATGCGCCTGTAGGGGTATCTTGCATATCCCCTAGACCCTTCGCCGAGTAACTTCTTAAGACGTTTTCGGGTGAACTTCAGTCTAAAAGCGACGGTCAGAACGTGATGACAGGCTTTCTCTTCCTGCTGCTACTTGGCAGACTCCAATTAAGCCTGCTCTCCCTCTGACTGCTTACTCATTACAGTAAAGACAAACAGTTGTTGCTTTTAATTCTAGCTTTTGAAGGGGGTGCCTTTTTCTTCCTCCCTCTGCACATTTTCTTCTTCTTTTCCTCTAATCTTTTTGTTCTAATTACCATGTCTTTTCTTTTTTCCCACTGCACTTTCATAATGATCAGTATGCACCACTTCAAGAGACCCCAAATAGTCTTCTTTGTTCTGCTCTCAGTCAAAAACACATGAAAGAGGTCTGAGAGTCTAGTTCTGTGTCCGTTATTGGATCAGTAGAGTGCTGTACTGTTGTTTAAGGGGCACTAAAAGCACACTTAGTGATCGTCAAGTGATCTCAAATTGCATTTACTGCAGGTCAGTGCTTTTGAGTTTTTCTATGCCGTACAGCAAGGATAACGTGACCCGTTCCTGTAATTATCTGCAGTCCGCAAAGTCAGGCACTGAGCTAGCGTGCAGCATGCTCTCATAACGTTTGATCTGGGCTAATGACAATGGTCAATCACATTTGCAGGTACACCGGAGTGCTGTGCGGATAGGAGGCATCTCTCTCTCTCTCTCTCTCTCTCTCTCTCTCTCTCTCCCTCTCTCTCTCTCTCTCTCTCGCTTGGCTGGACCCCAGGACACACATAGTGTATCTTTCGACTGGAGAAGGAGTCGGCAAATATTAAGAGAAACATAATAACAAGAGCGATGATTACAAAAACCAGTGATGTTGCGCAGACACAGTTAAACAGATGTTAACATTGAAGTTCAAAACTGACGTAGGCAGCCGTTCGAACCCTGAAATCACACATCCCCTTTTAAGGTATTGCTGTTTGCCTGTGATGGAGGTGTCATGGTAAAAACCTTTGAATGATATATATTTTTTTTACTGTATAGGGTACCTGCAGTTACAAGGATAAGTAAAAGTTGCTCCCATAGGAAATGAGTGAGTGTTTCCTATAATAAATGACCCTGGTGTCTGTGAAGTTTATAACGCTGACACTGTGAGAACTCGCCCCCATCCTGCGAGGTGCTGGTGCAGCTGCAGGAAAGCTGGGCGCAGGTACACACACACACAGGGGCCAGGGACAACTGATGAGTGACGTCTGTCTGCTCTGGGCAGGGGATGCTTACAGAAAGATGTTCCAGTTCCTTCCTGGAGTGACTCGGAGGCTGTCTTTAACTGCCGTGGGAAATGGAAACTCCTGTCCATTCTCACACATACAGTACAGGGCAGAACCCACAAGGGCTGGAGCTGGAGCTGTGAGCCTCAGGCAGGGGAACATGCTGAAGATAGGGGAGGAGGTTGAGATTTAGGTTTGTGATGAAAATCAAAGAGCAGGCAGAACAAAAACAACAGATAAAAAGAGCCGATGGTTAAGGCGGGTGCATCCGAGGTCATCTTTAGGAAAGTTTGAGGGTTTACAGGGTTTACATGCCTCGTCTCTCGCTCTCTCTCCTCGGAGATTTGCTTCACACGCGGGCCGTTCTCTTAGAGGAAATGAAAAATTCAGGGTCGAATTGGGAATGTTGTGTCACTCAAACTCTATCCAAAGAAAATCTGAAGCTTATACTGTATATGCAGATGGGAAAAACACCCCTAACACAACTACAGCCTTAACTCATGATCTGTGGTAGCAATGATAATAATAATAATAATAATAATAATAATAATAATAATAATAATAATAATAATAATAATAATAATGCTAGCATACCAGCAATAATAACATACCAGCAACTGAAGTTCAGTACACTTTAGTTATAAGTAGATAGTGACTTCTATTAGATGCTGCTTTGTATAATGGACATTTTGATCATGTATTATTGGCAAAATATAAAACATGGAACAAGCATGTTCTAGTGTCCATAGGGATAGGCAATTCCAGTCCTGGTGGGCTGTACCACCGCAGGTTTAATAGGTATAATTATAAACAATTGGGTAGTTAACTGGTTCAATTTAATAATTAACAGCATGGGTGGAACAAGGGGCCTGACAAGGTGGGGGCTGCCCGTGTTTATCGCCTGCATGAGCAGCTGCACTAAATCATGAGGAGTACTGAATAGAAGGAGAATTTCCGTGATAAAAAGTACAAAAAAAAAATACTTAAGAGCTAAATCATAGCAAACGTCCCCCCAGAGCCTCATAGCTACAAACTTCAGTCTCCTGAACTCAGATTCCTCGATAAATTCGAGACGGAGCACAGTGTAACACATGCCTGTTGTGTTCTTTATAAGAGCGGGCTACGCTGCAGGAATGCGACGCCTGGGAATTGCACACAGGGTTCAGAGATGGAAAAGCATCCGCTGCCTCTCCTCTCCCAGAGGATCTCATCACAAGTTCCAGAAAGATTTTTATGCCGTCGCTCTCTCCCATTAAGAAAACATGCTCTGCTCGGAGTCAGCGTGGGAGTGTGGAGTACCGAGGAGCTGAACTTTATCATGCCAGCGCCATGGCCTGTTGTTGCAGAGTATCAACAGATCCTTGCCTCTGTTACTCTGTGACAAGCTGAAGCCTGGCTTGCAATGGGCAGCGCTGCACAAGAGACAGACAGGATCACACAGAGAGACACAGCAGAGAGAAATATTCGTTCTGGTTTCTGTAGCCAGACACAAGACCTGCTGACATCCTCTGATTGCTCTTGTGTTTTCCTTTGTGTAGGAAACTTAACATGATGCAACTGTGCACACAGTGACTGAAGGGGATATATGATAATAATTTAGGCAGGTATATAAGCAGGGCAGCACATGGTGGGGCCGTCTGTGTGAAGGCTAAGGCCTGAGAAGAGAGCTGTGTGGGAACCTTATGGAAAGGTACAGTGTTTAATGCTTATGAAAGTATATGTGCTTGGTGTCCGGTATTCGCTAAGGAAGGAGTGAGGTTTTTGTTTTGTTTTGTGCAAATGAAAAAATATATATACTACATATCTGTGGTCCAGTGTTTCTGTCTCCTCTCAGATCCTTTTAGATGGCTTTTAGTTCCCAGAAGCCCATCTGTGCACACACTGTTTCTATTGCCTTTCAGATTCCATTTCTTTTCTTCTAGTCTGAGATCCTTTTCCAGGGCTTCAGAACTCCGTGCCAAGGCTAACACAGTAGCCGTTGATTGATTTCATTACCAGGGAATGAGAGGGGACTAGCTTTCACTGGGCACAATTAGCTCAGCTTGTTTGGGATACAAAAAAAAACAACCCCAACAAAAAGCACACCCACATAGAAACGAGGGGGGTTCGAATCGCTGCACGGACTTCATTACTGCCTAATGCACTCGCCCTCTCCCTCCGACCCTCTGATGCTATCGGGGATTCTGGCTAGAGTTATATTTACACAAGGCACAAAAGCGAGTCCTGTTGCCATCCACCCACTGTGCCACCTCATGTGAACCACACGGGAGCGATCACATTAGCTCTTATCAAAGGGCAAGGCTCTCACAGTTATGCTTGTACGAGCGGTGCAGGGTGTTGTTTAGGAATGCAATCTCTTCGCTCGAACGCCATCGTACTGCATTGAAAGCAGCAGCATAGTCCTGCTGGCTTTTAGCACTGTAGATTTTACTAAACTGCTGGTCGTATGAGGAGATCGTTAACGTTCTTGAACCAATACAGTGGCTAACACTTTCCATGAAGTGTCTCTAAATACTGTGTATTTACATAGTAGTTACTTCGTAAAGACACGTGTACTTACACATAATTACAATGTTATTATGCATAGTTACAATGTACTTAATGGGTAAATTTTTCTGCATGACACATGTAAGGACACAATTGTATCAGAAAAGGGTTAGGTTTAGAGTTAGGGTTAGGATTAGAAATGTGTTCAGAGTCCTGCAGTTTAATTAGTCCATGTGTTCAGTGTGGTTAGCGATACCAGATTTAGGTAGGGAGCGTAGTGTCACCTGGTGGCGCAGTATTGTAATTGCACCGTATTGTTATTTAAAGAGAATGTCGATATTGTTCCTAAAGGGGCATTTTTTGCATATAGTAACATCTCAATAATACTGATAATTCGCAGTTTATTGTGTACAAATTAACATTTGTATGTTGCAAGTGTTTCTGGTTGCACTGGAAGGTCAGTGGGGACAGGATGTGTTCTATCATCTGCATTGCTGTCAGAATTCCCCGCGCACATTCCAGATCCCATTCCAGGACTGTTTATCCCATGGGATCATGAAGAATTCCGGCTGAACGAATGCCAAGGCCGGCCGGCAGCTCCTTTGCACTCAGATACCTCGGCTTATCAAAGTGTTCCTACAAATGCACTACAGTGCCATCGCAGTTTAACTACATAGCTGCCCATCATGAATGAAGGGGATTTCCAAGTGTCCCGACTTTAAAATATCATATAAAATCCATGTTGCAGTGTCAGGGTGCTTGATCTGCATGTGTTTTTAAAGTGATGTCACAGCTAATGTGATGTGGCTATAGACTCACACGATCCATGCTACTTTCATTGGCTACACTTGTCAAGAGGTTTTTGGTATCAGGGGCATTATGGCACTGATTGTAGAGTCTGACTCCCTCTAGAGGCCAAATGTTGTTCAGACAAGTGGAACTGTATTTTCTCCATGCGGCTGAGCTTCATGTGATAAAGTCTAAAGATCAACAATTGTAAAAGAGAACCAAAAGGGAGACTATTTAAGAAACCCGCACCTTTCGACTTCTACAATAGATGCAGGCTTTCACAATAGTGGGGAAACACAAGTCCCAATCTGTAACTCAACTACAGCCTCAGGGGCTGCTTTGAGTTGGAATGGACTTGCCCCTGATCACAGTCAGCCAATCACATCCGTTAGCCCCCGGGCCTTTAGAACTCTTCAGCCAATCACAGTCAGTCGTCGTTAGCATACCAAGCCATTGCCAAGGAACATTTGTGAGCGTTTCCGTGCTGCGGTCTGTCATCTTTCCCTGGTCTGTTTTGTTGAAGTGCAGTGGCAGCTGTGGCACCGTGGTCCAGGCCAGCTTCACGAGACTCTTTTTGGGAGCCTGATAATTACTAAACCAGGACTCCCTCTCTTTGATAGTGTTACCACAGCCCAGAGCCAGCCAGCCATGACGGCTCCCAGATGTGAGAGCCACTTTCAGACAACCTGGCAGCAGCTTTTATACTCTGGACACCCTTACCAGTGACAGACCGCGAGACCCTTTGGGTAGCGGAAGCTGTACAGAAATATATATTATAGTCTAATCATAGAAAAAAAAATCTAATAAAAGCTTAAAAGACTGAAAACACTAATGAATCCTCCATACATCACAGCACAGCTGTCGAGTGAAGCTCCTTTCTTATCATTGAAAGTTTTCATGCGGGGGGGAGGGTTGGCTGTACAGAGCACCAGTGATTTACGCCAGCCTGGCCTGATGGGTGAGACAGATAAAAGAGGCATTAAAAGATCAACGTCAGATTTAGTTTATTGTTTTTTTCTTGGCTGCATTTCTGGCAGGGCTTGAAGGAGCCCGTCTGTGAACCTCAAAGTGTGCATAAGAAAGCACTCTGGCCATTCCAGTCACAAGAACAAAGCAGGGTCTCCACACTACCGTTCTGCATCTCTCTGTGGCAGGATCTCCGAAGCCTCCCTGCACTGGAGTATCTGAGGCATCTTTGTACATCATCGTAGCACAGGGACAGGGTCTCAGCAGTGCAGCTCAGCTTAACCAATGTTCTTCATAAGGAGGCACCACTGTGCTTCCACCAGGGATGACAATAAGACTCCTACTGCATAGCAGTTTCACTATAAAAGGTATACGTCCAGCTAAGGTTTCCGTGTGTAATATTCCCAGTGGGCTGCTCCTTCAGAGCCCTTGAAGCCTGCTGGTCGGTGTTCTCATGAAGTGGACATGCAGGTGTGGAAGCTGGGGAGTCACTGGCAGATCTTCCAGCTGATTCTTTGAACAGGCAGCTACTTGAATCAGTGCAATATCAGAGCTGGGGAATGAGGCTGAGCTTTGATGATAACATGTTTGCAATGCAATAAGAGGAATAAGACCTGTTACATTAATCGCTTCCAGAAAAAAGTCTCTTAAGATTGAATACTCATATCGCGCTTGTTCACATTTATTAAAAAAAGTCAAGCTGGAATCAAGCACAAATAATTGTATTTTAAAATACAGACTGTAAGATTTATCAAGGGACTACCGGTCATGGTTATCTGCTCTGGTTTAGATCACTTCTCCAATGTTTCTTAGTAATCACATCTGGATTGCTCCCAGTGGCTCTCTGGAGGGGGGGTCCAAAGCTCTCTCTCTCTCTCTCACGCACACACCCAGAGAGACCCCACGAAGCCAGCTGCAGGTGCACCGAGGAGGGGGGGTCCTGTACAAAGTGACTGCAGCTGGCATGAGCTCCGCTGTGCCTCGGGCCGTCTCTACAGGACATATGCTTTGTGTGCATTTTAATAAAACGTATTTGAAATCCACCACTGGGGAAGAACACAAGGCTTTTGGTGTTGCGTGACAGTTTTTATAACAGCTTCAGGGAATTTCTAATGCATCCTCCCTGCCGTGTGAATTCAGGGATCGCAGTGGGTCTCCTTGAAGTCATTATCAAGTGATCTAGATTACCAAAAACGTTTACTCCAAATCATAAGCGCAATATTTTTAGAAAGACAAAACGCTCCCAATAGACTTGTAAGTGCAGTCTAATTCAAAACTAGCCCTAGAGCCCTTGATTTAAATCCACGAGTTGTTTAATTCAGGCATTGCTACAGTTAACGTTTTTTTTTTCTCCTTTTCCAAAAAAATGGTGCTAATGACAAAATGCAGTGAACTGATTTTTACAAAGCGCAGATCGGCTACGCATGTTGCTTACGGCAGGTTGTAATTCTTCTTTTAATTAAGTTCAATTCATTTTCGTACTTGATGTAATGGGTGGGTGCTGTGGTGGAGTCTATCCCATTGGTGAGATGGGATGAGGTTGAAAGCTGTGTCCACGAACGCAGAGGAGCCCGGTTCTTTTGCACAGTGGTTAAGATGCTTGCATGCAGTGTGCGAGGTCGCTGGCTTGCACCCAGCCTCCGCCCCTGTTACACAGACAACAATCCAGCTGGACGCATAAAACACTCAAATGATTTAGCTGGGTTTAGATAAATTGCCGTAATTTTTGCTGTTTATGTTTCACAGCATGCAACGTGCGGGGTTGAATAACAGTTCGGCACATCACTTATTCAAATGATTTGTCTACAAAGCAGATGTTGGAACCTCTTCTTGTTTCTGATCTGGCATGATCGATGACTGGAACTCGCTCTGTGTAAACCTGCATGTGGATCCAAGACCGGAGACACTGTCTGCAATCCTTCTTCACATGAAATGAAACTGGATGAAAGGTAGCCCAGGCTGACTCTGAGACCTCAGCCTCCGGCACTGAAAACATTACTAACACAAAGAAACAGTGGTATGCATCCCAACAGCTGGTAAATCTGCCTCGCACCTGCGGAGAGCTTTGCATTCAGTTTGGGAGTGGCTGGGTCTCTGTGTAGCGTCTGGAGCGCTCACAGAACCACCCCACACAGGACATCTTGTAATTGCCTTTAACAGCGGTGCTCTGTTCTGCGTCATCTGTTTGGTAGCAATACAATGTTATTGTTATGTTACAGAGGTTAGCACGAATCTTAAATTTCCTAACATGACTTTAGGCAAGCCTTTTTTTTGTTAGTTTACTGACTAAAACTAATTGAGTGCTTCAATTATTTTTTCTCAACTTGGAGAATCATTATGATCACTGACCAGTCCAGCCTTCACAAGTGTACAAATTGACTGGTTTAGGAGGTTTTTAACGGACATGTAACGATGTGGAGGCTGGGCGCGACCTTGCGACCCCCGCGCGCTGCAAGCCAGCGTCTTAACCACAATGCAGCCGGGCTTGTCATCTCACCAAGCAGAATCCGTAAAGGCAGTGTATCACACAACATGCACACAAACGGAGACTATGGAAAGACACTGCAGGGAAAAGCTCCTTTAGCATTCCTGTGAATCGAGTCTTCCGACCCTGCAGGGTCATCCAAGCTCAGAACGAAAAGCCGCAGAAATCCCAACCTGTGGACTCTACCTGGCCTGCAGCACTTCCTGCTTCCTGTCAGAGGCTCCCGTTTCTAGACAATGACAACAAACAGACAGGAAGCCCAATATAATGAGAAGCTTCTCTGTTTATTTGGGTAGGCCGTCGGAGCAGGGTACTCAATTTGGGTCAACCCCCAAACATCAGCAGCTGGCTAAGGATGCAGAACAACAACAACGAAAGGAAGAAAGAAAGAAAGAAAGAAAGAAAGAAAGAAAGAAAGAAAGAAAGAAAGAAAGAAAGAAAGAAAAACAACCCATGCCGTGATATTCATTGTGGCAAACTCTACATTCCCCTTTAAGAAGTCAACCTCAAAATGGGCTGGCACTTGATTGGACTTTCCCTTTAATGTAAATACACCCTTCTCAATGTAACAGAACGATGTGAAATCCCATTTAAAGGGGAAGTGATTTTTGTAACCACTAACCTGTGACTTGCATGGGTCAGGTCCATTAAACACTACTCCAGAGCCTTGCTCCTTGTACAGCTCGGTCCTGCCTGGCCCCTGTGAACCAAACCGTGCCCGTCTGACCCCTGAAATCAAGGCTGGGTGGAGCCTGTGTGTATGTTGCCAGGCGACCCATTCTTGGTTTCAAAGGTCCGGGCTCACCAGCACACGGGACAGGGAGTTCTGAGATCCGTTCTGTGATGCTGTACACAGGGACTGCATTGAGATAATGGTGGAGATTGCCAGGTGGACCTCCTCCCAGCGTTGTTCTACAGTGCTCCTGGGAGGACCTCTCATTCCTCCTGCATTGCGTCTGGGGTGACAAGTCATTTACAGTGGAGTGCTGAGTCAAAATCTACTGGGGTAGCAGAGTCAACACCCCCACCCCTAAAGTTTATATAATTACTATGTTTTTTTTTTTTTGCAACATTGCATTTGTATGTATAGTGCTATGATATATAAAAAAAACGCACCGCAACCTATATAAACATTCTGAACACAACAAAGAAACAGAGCAAGGCTGTTTTGTGAGTAAGCTGAATAGACTGATGCATTGCGTTGGGTTTTCTCTGATTCGTGCAATTTGCGCAGTGTAACGACTTGAAGCTTTAGGAATAAACAAATGTAAATGAAAAAGTAACTCACCAGCATACTTCTTGTACACAAAATCCATTCTGCGTTCTTTCTTCACAAAGTGGTCGATCACGTCTCGTTGTCTGATGACATTTAAAAAAAAAAATGTAAAAAGCAATTCTTAATATTACTTCGAAGTTCTCAATATAATTCTCAACAACAGCGTCTATGATACGCAATATCGCGGGAAATACAGCTGTTCTTACACGCTTAACCTAGCATATCTATGTCCCGCCTCTGCTCATTAATGATTGGACAGCTGCAAAACCAGGCAGATCTTTTACTTTCCCATTGGTTAAACTCCCAAGACCATCACCTGAAACGGAGAATACCTTCAAGGGTTTATGACCCGCCTCCGCTCACTTATGATTGGACTGCCGCGGAGAAAATGCAGATCCTCTATTGGTTGATCGCATCTCAGGCCCTTCCAGAAAACATTGGAGCACGTTGGGCAGCGTATTATAATCGAGCGCTGTAAATTGTAAATTGCCTGTTGTTGATGGTTTAGACGACGCTGTCTGCTCAGCAGAGAATGCTTTGAAAGCCCTGACGGCACTCCCGTGGCCATTTATTACCTCAGAGTTTCACAACCTGCGCCAAGCTTTGTGGAAGTAAATCTTGTAGTGACTGTGTAAGAGACAGGTGGAGGTGCTAGAGTTGGGTTGGCTCAGTGATTTGCAGGCTCGGGGGTTGAAGGGCAGTCCGCTGTGACTGATTTACCGAGCAATCTACAGACATCTTTTTTTTTTTTGTGAGTGAACGTTTACGTCTGCAACACGTAATTTATTGTATCTTAAATGATTGACTACAGTTTTTGACCCAGCAGTGACGTAAATCATTCCACACACACACACACAAACACACACATTGATTTCTTATCGTGGCTGTGTCAATCAAAGCCATGCAGTTGCTGACCTACACAGCTTACATTTAGTATATGCTGTATGCTCCTTTCAACACTATACGCTCCTATTTGAGTGCAATAGTGGCCTCTGTGAAAGTGAGGAACAGCAGCAGCAGTCCGTTTCTCAGCTGTTTCTCATTGCAGTGTATACAACACAGTGTCACTTTGTATGGTACCGGTAGTGATCAAGTTGGAACAATCTTGGCTGAACGTAATTTTCAGCATACTCAATAACCTGGATTATTCTCTCTGGAAAAGTGTTAAGAATCCAACAACAACAATGTTATTATGGAAAAAACACAAGGAGAGCATACGGGGGGGGGGGGGGGGGGGGGGGGGGGGGCGCTAATCGAAGCGGTCAGCACGCTTCCCTTCCCCTCAGGGCTAATCAGACTCAGCGATGTATAAACCTATAATCCTGCAAGCGTTTCTTTTTCAGAAGCCTTCACATGACTGCTGATTACTGTACCAGGTGTATGCGCGTGTGTGTGTGTTCTGCACACGAACCCAGCACTCGCTGGTTCTGAAACATCAGCAGATGCACTTACACAAATATGCAGATGATACACAGTGCATATCAGAATATATAACGGTACTGCAATGGCATCCCTTCTATTACGGGCACCAAAGATTGCTAAACTGGAGATCCGTTTAAAACACGGCCCTACCCGAGCCATTCTGATGATTTTTTTTTTTTTGGTGTTTCCAGATGTTGCATTTTAAAAAAATAACCTATACTCATGTTATCATTGAAGATGGCAAAATGAGTTTAAACTTGCCTTTGAAAAGTACAGTACGTATTGTAATTACAAAGGCGCAACTGTAGAAACTGTCCATAAACCCGAGGCTGGCACAACGTCAAAACCCTAGGCAAAATGAATTAGAAGATTAAAGAAAGAAACTGCGGTCTGGCTCTGATATGCAGTTTTAATTAAAGCCTCACCAAAGGTCTAAACTGTGCTAATAGCTGTTGATCCTGCCCTATACAAAGCCCTACAGTTATTCAAACCAATGTGAAACGATTGCTTACATACCGTACAACCGTTCTTCCAAAACCAATAATCCACGCGACAAAACATTTGCATGGTGGCGTAAGGATTAGCAGAACTAATACAGCTACTCTTGCGTCTTGTAGTGGTGATCCAGTTTTTAAAACCATTGCAGCTTTTAGGAGTCTTTTCAGAAACAGAGACACGGCGGTTGCAGTAGTTCGTATGCATGGTAAATAATGATCTGTACAAAACAGTATAAGGTAATGACACGGGACACACTTACTAGTAAATACTGGAGGATATATGCCCCTCTGTCATTTGCACCATGTTGAGTTTTCTATATGTATCTATTTTATAATGCTTTTTTTGTTTGCATAGTGTTGGCAACTTCTCGAACTCCCTAGAGTGAACACAAACTGTTTTAAAATATCTAAAAATGTAAAACACAAACGTGAGCGAAGGGGATCATGTTGACAACAGACGTCTAGTTTCACGGGGAATGCCCGTATGTCATTCAGGAGGGCGCTTTGAGAACTAGCACACTGCTTCTTTAAGAGCACAAAAGAAAATACGAAACATACCAAAGAAATCCTTCAGCAGCGGCGCTGACTTTACAAAATATCTCAATTCCCTAACCTCTAGTCAGTGCCTTAATCCAAAGCAACTGACACAAATAACAAACTGTACAAACGCACATCTGCAAAACAGGTCTCCAAAACCTTCTCAATAGCTGTCCTCCTGTAACACAGCCAAACTGTGGAACGGTTAACCTGCCGTTTTATACCTGTGCTGGATCCTTCAATTACCCACAGTGCCTCACTCCTGACTGAGGCATTCTGTGAAATGTGGTTCTTTAGCTCACTTTTAAATCGTAGAACTACAATTATTTTCCCTCTTGTTTCAACCCATCTAAGGCTATACAGACTCCACATTATCTGGAGCCCTATATACTTAACTTCTATACTTTTCCCCCAGTCTTTGCTAGGTATTTAATAGGGCTTATCTCTCCAACATACTAAAAGGCACGGTGACAGACATGTGTGTTCAGTGTGCTTACTGGATGGAATGTGCTCACCTAGCTTTTCACATCCTTGTGCTTGAGTTTTGATCCCAAACAGAGAGCTTTTTTTAATTGTGTGTGTTTTTTTGGCGCTGGTACTGTGGCACGTACTGTTCAGAGTCAGTAGCACACAACAGAGATTATAATAAGAAACCTTATCCCTGTTCCAGCTCTTACAGGAAACAGTCTGCCAGACTCTTAATAGCTTCCAGTTTCATAGCTTGCGCCACTTCAATTAGATTCATCTTTTTTCTTCTTCTTCTTCTTCTTCTTCTTCTGTAAACGATATTGGAAAATGTGCTTGTAGTGTAAACAGGTTTGAAAAAAGCAAGGGATATTGCTACATGAATTTGTACTTTTGCTGTTTTGTATTTGCGAGTCCAGAAATATCCACTGCCATTTGGCATCTTTTTAGTTTTGGATAATCAGCCTGTACAGTATGTATTGCAATTTCAATAAAGTGGAGATTATACAAGGTACTTCTTGGCTTGACCCTGTCTCTTTGAGAATTGTAGAGATGTCAACATCACTCTCTGGCTAAATTAAAAAAGAAAGACAGAACAAAATGTTTAATTTATTACTTTCAGTCTCTCTATCCTGGAAAATAAAGACAGGGACACCAGCCCTGTTCTGTATAAATATCTTAAAGTTCCCAAAATAACACAAAAAAAATGAGCCAGGCCTACATTCTTAATGAAACGTTGGGATATTTTGGGAGAGATTATCGGAAAAATGGGAAAGAAAGGGCACACTGAACCGTTCACAATTAAAATCAGACCTCGGAACTCCTGGTGTGAATATGGAACACCGGAACTCGGTGTGAGAGCCAGGTCGCGTCTTTAGCCAATCAAATCTCTTTTTTTCTTGCGTGGTACAAAGAGGGCGGAGCTTCAGTAGAGAAGGTGTGGTGCATTATGTTGTTTTGACAGTTTCCAGACCTTGACAATAACATGGCCCATTTTCTTTTTTCTCCCTGTCCAGAGTATGCAATGAATTATTCATCCTGTTGTTCTGTGTGTAACTGCTGTAATTCTCACCCGCTGCTCGCTGCAGGGGAAACGTTTCCAGTTAATTGTAATAATTCCCTGATTTTGCAGGGATGCGATGACCACAGTGTTAATAACCTACAGATGTAGCCCCTTCTGACAGTCTCGCTGACGTTGGGAACGCAGAGCATTTGTTTAATTGTCTGATAATGTGCTTTTTATATTAAATCAAAGAGGTGGAAGCACTGAAGGGCTTCTGTCATTGTATCATTAATACAGACCCACTGTTTAGGAAAGCTTTTTATCCCCCTGAGTTGCAAAGGTTGTGTGAAAACAACTTGATTACAATCACTGGGTTTCCTTTTCAATCTGGTGCAGATTACACCCTGGAGTAAACAGAGCTGCTCTGCAGGGGCTGTACCTATTCAGTCAATAATAAATGGAATACAAGAAAAAGACATCATTGCTCTTGAGAAGATACAGGGAAGGACAGCCGGGCGAATCCTCATTCTGCGTGAGGACAGAATCAAACCTTCAGAGAGGGTGGATTGGATCAGAGTGGTCTCTACATGCTTGGGCAGCCATCAGTTATAAATGCATGGAGCGATTTAACCATACAAAACACTAGGGACAGCAAAAGACAGTCCCGACCTTTGCAATGGTATTGCTTTAGATTGGGCGACTGATATGCAGTCTCTCGTTCCCAGCGTTACTCCTGCTCTTCTGTTGAGTGTAATCAATTTTGACATGAACCTGCAAGCTTCATATTGCTCCTCCATTACAGCGTTTGATTCAGTGCCCATGTTTGGATTCACAGAGAATCCTCTAATTACCAGAGTTTTGCAATTTCAGCAGATTTTTAAATGCATTTTTTTTTTTTTGGCCGAGCCGTAGAAATGCAACTAATATGAAAGCGTTTTATGAAAGTAACTAATTTATGGTATTTATGCATGTGGGATATGCTTTATTTTTATACTTATATTTACAGCCTATTTTCCAATTCATTAAATAACACCCCCCCCCCCCCTTCCTCTGACAGATAAGAATGAGTGCGAGGAGACAAACGGGGGCTGTGAGTTTCAATGCTGTAACACCATCGGCAGCTTCTACTGCAAGTGCCCCCAAGGGATGAAGCTGAAGGAGGAAGGCAAGACGTGTGAAGGTAGGGATGTAGGGATGCCCCTGCACTGTTACCTTGTGCAGGCTTCACAGCGCATTCAATGGGATTCGAGTCCGATTAGGATCATACTCATTATAAATCACGTAGAGGCAAGAAATCCATAAGTGATGTGCTGATACCATTGCCTGTGAACGGTACTCAGATGTGAAGGGGAGAGAAGGACAGCTGTTCTTGTTCTGAGATCAACACATTAATCATGCATGGATTTATTTAATACCTGCCAATAAATACTTAAAGGCAGTTATGAATAACTGTGCATAATAACACTGTAATTATGTGTAAGCACACATTGATTTGCTCAGTAACTGCTGTGTCAAGATGCTGTAATTGGGGTCACTGAATGTAAAGGGTTAATGAGTTCTGGTACCCAGCTTCTTCTGCATTCTACCCACTCTGCAAAAAAGGAAATGGGATTGGGTTCAAAATTAAACCCAGTGTGTGCCATTGTGGTTGGAAACTACCCTTGAGGTACAACCTAGACAGCTTTCTGGTCCCTAAATGACATGGTTCTGCCAAACGTCAAATATGAAATGGAAAACAGTTATGCGTGTTGCTGAGATGATTTTCCATTCGTTTTTATTATCGTAAAAATAGTCCATCGACTCAAGTATCATTCTTGAAAAGCCACTTCCATGTCAGTGCTAGACTACATATAGCATAAACCAGGCAATAAAATAACGGCTTAGATTTTAGACTTGTTTACTGCATGTCTTCAATCAGGAAGCTGTTGTGCAAGCTCATGCAAACCTTATAGAATGGAATTTTGCTTTTTCTTTTAAAACCTCTCGTTGCTCCGTGTGTAGCAATAATTTTCAAGGCTGCTGGAAGCAATACAGTCAAATAAAAAGGCTGAGCAGTGTTTTTTCTGAATAATGCTACCATTGGGAGTAGAATTCAGAGGGGCTATTTAAGGAACATGGACAGTGAGAATAAGAGATCTAAAAAAACAGCCAAGAACCTCGGGACATGGGGGAGATGAGGTGGGGCGTCCAAAGAGTTCTAGCAAACAAACCAACAGGATCACGGGGAACAAGATGACAGGGAGCAGGTACATTAGAGAGATGCTCCTAAATGATTTATAATTACTGCCCTGACGAACTGACCAATCCTCTTCCAGAGTGGCATGACATCAGAGCACCTAATAAGCAGGTAAAGCAATAGAGAACAAACATGATGTGGCAATTTAACTAACAATTTACAGTAAAGTGGAACATACCCAGCAGTTAGGGTTACTGATACATTTGGTCTTTATTACAAGGGCTAGGTCCATACTGACTCTGTGATGTCTGGGCTGTAATTGGAGGGTTAGCGGGTTGGGTTCTGGAGTGGAGTTCCAGTACATCAAAGGGGCCCGGTCACTCGCACAGTGGGATCACGACACAGCGTTTCTCTATTCTGTTTTCTCCTTGTGATCCCAAAATAGAAAAAGCCATGATGTCATCCTGTCAATATTTATATGCAATAGAACAAGGCCACCTGCAGCTCTGATGATTTGGTGAATTTTCCAGGTGTTTTTTAAACACCATCTTTTTGGTACAATTGTATCCTTTCTGTTGTAAACTCAGAGGTTTAAGAAGGTTGGCCCTCTTAATCCAGTTTAAATCTCTTTCATATGTTGCCAATAAAAAATATATATATGTACATCATGGCACATGTACTCTGGAATGATCTGCCTAGCTCTGTAAGGGAAGTCCCAAGTGTCACTGCTTTTAAAACAAGATTTAAAACACACTTTTATAATGTAGCGTTTTTATGCTAAAATGATGTTCCTTTCATTCGCTGCCTTGTTTCACTGTTCTGTGTGTTTCTTTTGTTTTGATTGGTTTTCTTTGCATTCATTTTCACTGTGTGGCAATTTTGATTGTGAAAGGCGCTATATTAAAAATAAAGATGATTATTATTATTATTATTATTATTATTATTATTATTATTATTATTATTATTATTACATGGCACACTTCTTTTAAAAATCCTATGGCATGTCTGTCACATGCAGTGAGAAGTCGTTCAGTATTCCTATCCTGTTTAGTAACCCTGTGTTATTCCCATTGAACACGGAAACATCAGGGACTGATATTAACTGCTGACTTCAAAGAGAAAACATGCGTCCATTTAAACGACTTTCCCTTCAACTTAAAACAGCAGCCTGATCAACGAAATGATAAAACACTAAAGAACAACAAAGAGAACTGAGAAAACCGGACACTGAAGAACGTGAACCGTTGTGAATCGATGACAAAATATAAAGCTGTAATCCAGGTTGGGGGGGGGGGGGTTCTATCAAGCCCATAAACTGTCCGTCAACCTTTTTCGTTTTGCAATCTGAACATGTTGATTGCATTTCTGCTTAGTCTTTGATGTCGATCCCCCCCACACTATACCACACTGTTTTGTATGGGCTGCAGTGATCGGCTCTATGGGACTAAACTTACAGCTTAGTTAAAGAAAAGGCGTCTCAATCAATAGCCCGCTGGCCAGTGGTCAGCTTGGGTGAGCTGAAGGATACCCAATGCCATACTAGCCTATAGAGCTTGTCACAACCCTCCAGTCTCTGTGTTCTGTTCCTAGTTTGGCTTCCATCTGCGTTACATATTTCTTTAGACAGGAAACCTCAACCTTCTGCCCCACACCTCATTACAGCATGCAAGCAGCTAAACAAGCGAAGAGGACATCATCTCATAAAGGCAGCACATGGTATTTATTTCCCTAGTGTCCCCATGATGAATCCGAGCTATTTCAATAATCCATGTATTTATGTAAAGCATTCTTCTGCTCAAACAGCCAGCTGCCTCTCATAGAGTTAGTGTGAGCATTACGGTAAGATGCAGAGGCAGTGTGTGTGTGTGTGTGTGTGTGGATGTGTGTGTGTGTTTTTAGGAGCTCAGCTGGTAATTCTACATTTGACTCACGTACAGGTATGGATGAAGGAGATATAGAGAGAGGGCTATTTCCCTGTTTGTTTCCTGTGGTTTTAATCAGCATCTACATCAGCAGTAATGAAGGCCAGACAGGGAGATGATAGCCCACAGGCTTCCATTCATTCAGTCTGTCCGGGTAGCGTAGTCACTGACCTCCGCTACTGTGTTTCTAAAAGTACTAACCATTACAGTACCCAAACCTGCACGTGATTAAGGGAAAATATGAAATCCGTTCCCCTCGAATTATATTCTCTACTTGGAACCTGGGCTCTCAAACAAAGAGAAATGATCATTCTGTTGGCATGAAGTCTGTATCAATCATTCCCCAAGTATTCTTGTTGAAATTCATTCTATGGTTCTTTGGTATACTGGCTTATAATATAAAAAGGAATTGGTTCCATTTAACCAATTTTTCTTATTCAATCATTCTGTGGGTTGAGGTATTGTAATTGCCATTGCAAGCAAAGCAGACACCCATAAATTGTAAAAACCAATACAAAATATATTTTGCATTGGACGCTGTCTGTGGACATGTCTTTGATTTTCGTTTTAAAGACTGTGAAGGAATTCCAATAGTGTGATGAAGCATGCTGCCATATTTCGGTTTGGAATTGTTCGGATTATGAGCGATGACTCAAAGGCTGCTGGAAATGAAACAGTCCAATAAAAAGACAGGAACATTGCTCTCCCTTCTTGAGGACTCTTCTGGGAACAGACTGTACTGGAATTCAGGAACACAGGTGGATGGAGCGAACTTCTGGCATGTCAAATCTCAAAACAAGAAGTTTTAAATGTTCTTTCAAAGTGTCCCAATTGCATTGGTACCAGTAGGAAAGTAATTCTAAAACCATCTTATACAAGTTAAGTGAACCAAAGCTTTAAAACCAATTTTCTATCCATCTGACTATCTACCTATACCTTGACACGTTCACAATAGGAATCTCATTCCCAACTCTACACTGTGCTTGGAGGGTGTTTTATTATTTTTTGTCAGTGTGGATCGACTTTGTGGAACAGATAAGATGAAACCGATAGATAAACTCCACGGCTGCCAAAATCAACACGAAAGTCCCAATCCGATCAGGGAAAGACATCTGCAATGAATTCCCAGGGAAAATATCCCTCCTCAGGCAGCGTGATTGGCTATTTATGTGGAATAATTAGCAGGCCACTGTCTGAGGGACATGTGGAGCTTTGCATTGCCTGGGCTTTACTCCTGGTGCGGGATCAGCAAGCTGAGCAAAGGAATCTACAGCACAGCTCCGCATTGTGGGAAATATATCAGGATAAAGAGCTTGATCACTTCTCCAATGAGAAAACGCATTTGAGCTCCTCACATCTCAGCAACGTACTGTCTGGAAAAAAGCAAAACATTATCCTGTTTTATTTAATGAATGCACTAAAGTATTGCAGTAGAGCATTGCTAGGCTGGAGTTCGCCTGCACTATACCTACAATAACTGCTTGAGCCACTTATTCTTTAAACCGAAGGATAGGGCAGGCAGGGCTCCTTAACTTTAAACATGTATAAAGAACATGGATAAAACGTTCAGTGAACTAGTGCAGTACATTATCTGCCATTTGAGGATAGTGAAAGCTATTGAAGGGCTCTCTCTAGACTCTATCTTTGTTCTTTATATTGCTTTATTAGTCTAACAGTTGAACAGTAGTATTATACTGCACTGGTATCACACAGTATTCATAGCCTCATAGTTTGGTAGCATAGGATTATAGCATAGAAGTTTCTGATTATATTAAAAAGAAAAAGGACGATGGAAAAACACGCCTTTAAAATGTACTCCCTGTAAATGTCAGAAGCGGGCCTGAGCCACGGTGCTGTCCTCAATCAGAGAACACCTGAGCCTTCTCCTGTTCAACCCGGACCAGCTGACCCGAGGCTTGCAACAACCCAGCTCAGGTTAGTAGTGTACAGCCTGGCGCTGTGCAGACTCTGGAATCCTCTGGCAATGCAAGAGCTGCTTTTTCCTCAGGCAGCCTGACCATCGATCTCACTGCTTAAAGCAAGCACCTGGTGCACATCTGGGATGCTGTCTCTGTAAGAGAAGATTTGATTAATACAGTATGTTTAAACCCGCAGTTAACAGCCACCTGCGTTCATCACCTGCTCCACATTTTCCTTTTCCAGATGAGCTTGAACGAGACCTCGAATATCTCGGGGACTGACACTTTATTCAGGCTTCCCTGTACGTCTTCCGCAGTGTCGCATTTCACCTAAAAGTATTGATTGACATTCGCTCAAATTTGCAGGAGTACCGGGCAGTGTTGTGTGACACACTGCCACTACAGATTCTGTGCTGTACCCTGTCGGTCAGAGGAGGTTGAAAGCTCTGAAAACCGCAGCCTGGCTCTTTAGCATTGTGGTTAAGATGCTCGCTTGTGGTACATGGGGTCGCTGGTTCGTACCCAGCCTCTGCCCTGTAACATATACTACATAAAAAAAAAAATAATAATAATTCTGTTTGAAAGCTTGATTCATTCTTGCCAATGAGGTCAGAAGGAAATGCAATTAAAACCCTGTAGCTTTCAGCATGTCATGTTCCTGAGTGTGGAGGTATTTGTGTGTGTGTGCATGTGGCCCTCTGGCTCACTCAGGCTGTGGCGTGCTGTGGTTTGGCAGGTGAAGGCTGGTACCACGCTTGCCAGGAATCCAGGGCATCTCTCCAAACCACAAGTCAAAGAGGAGCCGGGGGGGGGGGGGGGGTTGGTCCCAACCCTGTCGTCCTCCAACCTTCTAGTTAAGTCTGGAAAGCCCTTGTCTTGTGATTCGTTTCTTTTGTTCAAACCATGGTCATTACTGTTCATTACTACAGCACCAGAAAGTGTGGGAACACAGAACAATATATCTCAGTAAATGCAGGAAACTGTGTTTGCCTGTAGCACAGGGAGAATGTATGGAGAGTAGTCTGGCTTCTGGTCTCCAGAGGTGCCCACTGCAGTGGGACAGTGTACCTCTCAGCTGAGCTGGCTGTGTGCTTGAGCTAGACTCTGCAATCCATTCTGGGAAAGATCAACACAGGGAAAGCGATACCCATGAGACCTGGGAAAGCCAAGCTCCCACTTTCTCTTGACTAATCCTCTCTCTCCCTCCGGCTGAAACACCAGTTCTTTTGCTGTTCCCTGTAAAACACCATTAGTTTGACGGCTTCTTGAGTTAAAGACAGAGCTTCAGGAGCTGCGTGATCTTTAAATCAGTAAGTGGCTAGGACTAATTCAAACAGAGCGGAATTTGCAGCTGAAACTGCTCAGTGTAAACAAACAGGACAAGCAACAAGTTCTGGTTTCAGATGCAACAGCATGTGCAGAAGGGCCGGCCAATGAAGAGTGTTAGTAAGGGATCATATTTTAATATGAAAATTGAACACGATTGTGGGGCACTGGAGCTTTAAGACTGATTTGAGAACATTAATCAAATCATTTCTCTGCAATTTTTATTTTTCTCATAAATCTTGTTTCAGAACGCAACCGCAAAATAAAATCTGCAGCTGCAGGATATTTAACATTTGGACTGTATATTGGAACAACAAAGGCATTTCATGATTTGCCACAGTCTGGAAATGTTTGTTCTTCAATTTTTATTTGCAAAATCTAGAACAAATGTGTTAGGTGTTGAGTGCCCCTTTACCACTGCTGGCCCTTTAAGACTTTTTACAGTGAAATAAATAGATCATATATATATATATTTTTTTTTTTCCATATAAACAAATCAAGTTGTTTATCACGGCTTCAGAAACCTCGTGATTTCTGATTATGTGTTTCATTTCAGTTGCACAGCTTGCAAAACACAATTAATGGAAGTACTGTACGTAGAATTTCAGATTCAAAGGATTGTTTAACTTCCTGTTATAAAATAGTTGATGTATCCAATAAAAACACACGCTGTTGTTTCTTTGTGCAAATACAAGGCTTGTTTAGCAGAGGCCTATAACACAATCGAATGCTAGTTTTTCTTTCCGTTTTTTGCTTAATTTCATTGAAACCCAATAATGTCGTAAATATTCATATTTTCCGCAGTCATTATTATTATTTTTTTTTTTAGTGTGACCTTTGGATTCATCACAGCTTCCAGATGATTTGTCAAGAGTATGTCAAAGTAAGTTTCCACCAGCCTGGAGAATATTGCCAGTCCTCTCATCTGATGTTCTTGATGGATGGATACTCTTACACTGGATCCAGCGATGCTCCGTTGGATTTTTACTGGAGGGTTGATTTTGGACTGAGACTTGATGTCCTCACCCACCTGTAGTGTTAAACATTTCATCAAAATCAACATATATTGCACGCTGCCTCTGGGAAGGGCATTGAAGTGAAGGGAGCACGTTCGTATTTTTGGGCACGGCTGTGTATAATATTTCACAGGAGAAGATGCTGACAGGATCAAGTGGGACTGTAGCTTTAATGTCATGCCATCTAGATCAAAAACAGGCATGCTTCATTCTTGTAACTTCTCCTTGTGCTTGTTTTTATTGCTGCTTGTGTGTGTGTGTGTTAAGGAATGTCATGCCCATAACGTATTTGGCTGGAAACGTTTGTAAGATTTTTTTATTTTCTGGGCTTGGTCTTACCTGAAAAGGAGGCGTAAAGAGAGAAAGAGGAGGGTGGAAAAGCAGAGGGGGAAGGAGGTCTCAGAGATCTGTAGAAAAAAGCAGCAGCAGAGAGAGGGAGAGAGCTGGATTCATGTGTCTGACAGATGCAGTGGCTGCAAAACTGGAACGGGAGAGCTTTGTGTTTTGTGTGCAGTTTAGTCTCCAGATGTTCTGTTGAAGCCAATGCTGACTGATGTTTTTTTTTTTTTTCTTGAACTAGACTGAGGAATAATAGATGGACGACTGTACTACATTCTAAATTAGTGTTAGTTTAACTTAGAAAAAAAATCCCTTTCTTTTTTTTCCTTTATAAAGTTTTGTAGGTTATTTAACATGGGATCGCTCGGTCGGTTTTTGCTGATGCTGTGCTGTTTCAGCGGCTTGTTTGGTACAAGTTCTGGTTCTGATAATACTCTGTACCGATACCACCGGAAGAACTGTTATACCTGCTACTACAGGAACACTGGGTACAGAACCGGCTACTACGGACCAGGTCAGTGCTGGGTTACAGCCTCTGCATGCCCTTCCAGTCTCTGCTGTTTACACCGGGAGCCCAATACTGACAGCACAGGGGATTGCATTTGGGATTTGGGTATTCCGCTTTTTGACTTGAACCACCTAATTCACGATCCAGTAGTATAGTCATATAGTCATGGGCTTATAAATCCATCTGCATACAGAACAGCACATTATTATTACTTTTAAAAATGCCACTCAGACACTTTTAGTATCTGTTTAAAGAAAAGCCAAAGGCATTGTAAAGTGAGCAACTCAATTTGCTATTTAATGACGCTAGTATTAAGGTACCTCTATATAACAAATAGGGTTATTGGCTGACTAAAGCTGGGGATGCCAGCTCATCTGTGCCATTGATTGTGAACACGGCTTAACATTTAGCAGCCTGTTCACATTTCAGCCGCTGATGGATGTATGTTTTAAAGGCAGGCTCTACACTGATCTGTATGGTGTTTATTGGAGTTCCACTGCAGGTTTTCAGCTCCTTGTTTTTTTTACTTGTTTTGTACTCACAATGGCTGCTTCCTCTTGTGTTGTCTGGTAATTTGCAATGCACCTCTATCCTACTGCAGTAGCAATTCACTATGTTTGTTTTAAAAGGAACGGCTGTGGTTTTCATCAATGAGTATTTAAGATGCAAGAGCAGAAGTACTTGATATAGCCAGCGGTACTGGGAAACAACAGCTCAATATTTATTCATACGTCAGTGTTTGAAATATCTACATTACTCCTGCAGTTTATACAGCAGTTTTTACCTGCAAGATATATTTAGAGCATAAGAATATTTACCAACGAGAGGAGGCCATTCGGCCCGTCAGCACCCGTCCGATTCCTCGTAGCTGATTGATCTCAGAACGTTGTCAAGTCGGGTCTTAAAGGACCCCAGGGTTTCTGCCTCAGCAACATGACTGGGCAGCCCATTCCATACACTCGCCACTCTCTGTGTGAAGAAGTGTCTCCTTCCCTCTGTCCAAAGTCTATCTCCTCTTGGCAACGTAATAAAACATACTACACCATTTAAGACTGCTGTTGTATTACAAGGTTTTGAAACTACCAAAAATGTATTGAAATACTGATCAGGCATTTGTGTACCCGGTCTTGAACAGGTTAACCTAATTTTACAAATTACGTACATCAGGGAACCAATTAAGCCTCCATCTAGGTCCTAAAGCAGGTAGCTACTTCATTACACCTGTTAAACGTGGTGTTGAATGCCTAGCATTCATCATTAGCTTTTATTACTTTTTAAGGGTGTGGGCACCTTTTAAAAGGCAGGTGTTGCAGTCCATGGAAGGAGCACTCAGATGTATCAGGTATGAGGTTCTTTCAACTTCCTTAATTCTGTTAAACAGGCGTTACATTTCTCTTTACGCGACTGTAAGCTTGCATGTGTTAACAGCCCGTGATGTCGTGCCAATTACACCCCCTCTTTGTCTGAACCCTGTTTCAAGACGTAGAAGTAGTACAGTGAAATAAACGGCTGTATAGTGTCGCTTCACGAATCCAGTCCCTTTTGTCTTTGCCACCCCACCAAAAGCTTCGCTTGCTACATTTCAGTTATGCATTTGCTGTAATTGTAACTGTATGCTTGGTTATTATTACGCTCTCCTAGTTCAGAGCTGGCACTGTTGAGATGTGCCCATGCCTGCCAGCTCTGTAAAGATTCACATACAGTTACCAACAGACCATGCCTTTCAAAGCTTAACAACACGTACCTACAAGGAACGCCTGTTCTATATTTAAAGCAATGATCTGAATGGAGGAGACAGATTTAGTTCTTTCTGCAAGCCAGCACTTCACAGATCAGCGCAGTGTTTCCAGATCCAAGCCGGAAGGTTAGTGCTAGTTACAGCGGACGGCCAGAAACTCTTGAAGACAAAAACCCCAATTGATTCCTCCTAAAATCAGAAGTGAACGCTGTCTTAGCAGTGCCCTGAACAAACACCTAGGGCAAGGCAAACAACAAAGAAAAAAGACTTTAATAGGAAGGTTTATTGCTGCTCCTTTGACCTATTTATATGCTGGTGAGTTCTGGAAGCCCCTTGTTCAGTTTAAAGGCTCGGTTAGAGAACGTTACAATACCGGGGAGAGCGGGGGGTAAAGACATGGCAGGAAACGTGGATCTCGTTGTTTCTATTGTGGTTTGTTCCTATATTGTGAGTTCCGTGTAGCTACAGCACAGCACAAAAGAAACAGCCGTCTGTCAGGAGTTTTATGGATCCCAGGATGTCTATCCTTGTTAAATATGTTCACAAAGAGAGAACTAGAGAGCCAGTGTTTTGCATTTATAAAGTCCAGGTGGATGAAAGTGTCTGCGTTTGCATTGCATGAGAGTTGCAACTTAGCCTTAAAAATGCAATTTTGCGTGCATGGCACTGGCCATCTTTGCAGGGAGTATAAGAAAAAAAAATAAAATTAAAATAAAAAGCCAAACAAAACAATCAGCTGAATGAAAAGATTGTTTTCAGTGGAAGTGTCCTGGTTAGACTTTAGGGGTTCATGCCAGAGCTTCTAATTCAGCGCCTGAAATTCATTCTTCATTTAAAATACTTTGTGTTGCCCTGGACCTGACCAGGAGCAGCGTCTGCATAACAGCAATTACCCTGACAGTCTTAGCTGGGTTGTCAAGTATCAAGGCTTAATGGAGCCATTCATTACGCCTTAAATTGAGTCCGATGAGTGATCACAAGCCAGTATAAAAAGCTTCATAAACGCTTGATCTGTCCTTAGGGAATGTTGTGCTTTTGCAAGAGCTGCATATGTAGTGGCACCAGCTATGTAATTAGTGCTGTGCCATTACCCAGGTATTTACACCAACAGCTATATTTAAGTATCAGGTGCAAACATCGCATTAACACGTACTGTACCGTGCCTTTGTGATCCCTTTCATACAGTATTTAGGATAATAGTTCTGTGTGAGGAGCTCTCAAAATCATTCCGGGCGACATTGTAGAAATACTACAGAAATAAGCAAATTGTCATGTATTCAAAAGTTCCTTTAAAACTGGAAGAACACTGCTAAATTGAATAAAACCAGCCTTTAAAATCAGTGGTTTCTAAAACAGTTCTCTTTTTTCATTTCCTGCCTATACTTTAGAATTGTGGCGGGGGGGGGGGGGGGGGGGGGGGATGATTGGAGGGGGGGTTGGAGGAGCCCATTCCAGTGCTGGCAGGGTCTTGGTAGCCCTCGGTTTGGCTAGGGCAGACCACTGTAATCTATCTCCGCTCCTATTTTTTCCAGACCCTGGAACTCCAGGGTTTACCGCATCGAAGATTTTAGGATTTGAGGTTTCTGCCGGCTGGATTAAAAAACAGAAGATTGACTAGAACTGTCAGGCATCAGATGCAGCAGGGTTGTTGTTTTTTTCCAGGACAGTATTCCAGTGATCATCCTCATTTCAATTGATCTGAGTGCTTTTGAACAGCTCCTTAATATGCTTTTCATTCAGCTGTCTTGTTTGTTCTGCGTGCGATAGTCCATTCATGGCTCGCCAGTGTGAATGGGTTGATAGGGCAGAACCTGACTGAGGAGCTGCCAGCAGAATGGAGAGGAATGTGCAGGGATGGGAATAATGACTGCGGGGAGAACGATGTCACGTCACACAACCAATCAGAAATTCAAAAGGAAAACTTACATGGTCATATAAGTTTGTCCTTTTTTTTTTTTTTTTTTTTTTTAAAGTTGGATAGAACCTTTAACCCCACTTACTAATGAATGATGGTTGTACCGAGACAGAGAATTTGTATTTATTCCTTAAAATAAAGTGTAAATTAAAAACTGCTTTGTCTGGTGCAGTTTTCTTTTAGATTATTAACTCTGTAACTTGTACTGACTTCACCCCCTGCCACTGGAGCCTACAGCAATTAAAACTCCACATTAACCTCATTTCCTTAAGTGAAGGCAGATGGTTCCCATTATTGATTGTGTCTGTGGTCTCGAGGAAGGAGCAAAGGTCTTTATGGGCAACACTCAGCGGGGGTGTGAGGTGCTGCGGTCCTGTTACAGATAGAGGGGTCCCCTTAACGTAGCTTTAGAAATGGGATTTTCTCATTCGCTTGAAGAGGGGTGAAGCCCCTGAATGATGTACGCTTGGTGACTTGGAGACTTGGGAGTCTGATTTAGTTTTTATGATTTTTCATTTTTTATGTCTTATTGTTTGGTATTTTTTTTAATGGATTAATTATGTATAAAATAGAAGTGGAATGTGGTTCGCTCGCGTTTCAGTGTCCAGCAGCCCACACCGCAAAAGCAAGGTACAATTTGGTAGCATGATGGGGTGACTATTCCCTCACCCCCTAAGTGTGATCTGGGTCTCAAGGGGCTATGCAAGGAAGCTACCAATATTTTTTCCTACGGCTGCTCAACAGAGCAGCAGCAGTCGCTTGTGCATCTTGGGTTAACAAGCACTTATATTAAGTAAATATTTTAGAATCTTTTAGAATCAGTGAGTGCTGTGTTACTTGAACCTTGCCTTGCTTTACACAAGGGCTGTTACCTCAAGAGGGGGTCTAGTCTCGTCGAAATCTTGCAGCAATTAGCGCAGACACAGGAGAGACACAACAGTTTATCTGAGACCTCAATGCTGGCTGGCTTTGACAGTGTGCTTTCCACTCATTGTTTAGCTTCTCCATCGCGTGTACCTCTGCCATGCACTGTTTAGATCATTAAAAGAGCGTTACAGTAATTTACTGTGCATAAACCTATTTGGATCATGTAAGCAAGGGGTTATGAGCAGTCTCGAGAGGGTCGGTTTTCTGGATAATTGAACCACATTCTGAAAACTACCTCAAGCGCCTAACTTTGCCCGACTTTAAAAGCAGAACACCTCCAGTTATGAACCTTGGTTCACTGATCCAGTTTTCCTGGATTACCGACTCTGTGATGTAATAGCAAGACCCTGTGGTGCAGTACAGCGCAGTACAGTACAGCACAGAGTACAGCAGGCTTTCTCAAGATCAGATGAATGAGGTCTTTGTTAACAAGATGCTCTTTCTAATCGGGGTCTCTCGTCGAATGCCTTCGAAACACATGGCAGAGCCTCGTCTCCTGGGGGTTTTTAGAAGCATCTGTTTTGCAACCAAACATCCAGCACAGAGCGTCTGTACCTCACATTCCTGCGCTGGTTTTGTTCTTAATTGAAACACGAACGGACTGATCTGTGGAATGAAAATAACTACAAACCGCTTTACAAACCAGAATGAAAACAGATTGAGTTGTTCTGCTATCGGCACCTTTTTTTTAATGTTTCTTTTGGGTCTTTTGTTGTTGTTTTTAATTGGAGAACTTGGCTTGCATTCATCCACGATGGGCTGAACCATCCCTTCTCATTCTTAACATTTAATATGTCTCTATTGGGTCTGCCAGGGGCAAGTATATTCTACAATGCTCTTAAAAAAACAACTATATGCACCTATACGTACTTATCTATAAATACATGACCCCTTAATCACAGGAAAATATTAACCTTAAAAAGGGGATTTCAATCGCAATATCCAAACTGTTTGTACACCTGCCTAAAAGCATTGCTACCGTACTCTGTTTCACCCAAGTCAAGTACTTCAAATACATGCGATTAAGCCTCATTTCTCAGAAGCAGGAATGCACTTTAGCATAGGCTTTGCATCTGCTGTTAATTGAGAAAATATATGACAATTGAGAAAATGTGAGAAAAGGTACTAAAATTGTCACAAAACTAAATTATTGGTCAGTATTTATACAGTATGAAACAAAAGGAGATTCTGGGGTTATGTCAAGCTATGGATGCCCCAGCATTCTCCAGACACCCTCTCATGTGATTGGATCATTGCCCCTTGGTATGCACAGAGCTCCTCCCCACTCTAATCCAGCTGTTGTGTCTGCCAACGCCCAGCCCCTGGAATGATAACAGGGGCGTGCAGTGGGGAGCTGGGACAGCTGGTAGGGATTCCAGACAATACAGCAAGTGAGGGGCTGGGTGCGAGCTGAGACATGTACCTGCACATGCTAATCACTCTGACAGTTCATACACTTACTACTGTACATGCACCAACACCTGGAGCATTCACAGGCTACACTGAACAATATCCACTCAGATACAAGTCATTATCTGCACCATTGCAGCATGTTACTATACAGTTAAGCACTTGAGTCATTAGATAAGGGATGGTGCAGCTCTTTGTTAAGGGATGTTAAGTGTCTTGTTTTATAACATTTGTGAAAGTTTTCCAGGCGATTTTTTAAAAAGGTGCATGCTTACTGTGAGACTGCAGCTGCTGTTTTTCCGTTATTTAGTATTTGTTTGCAATGTGTGTGTGTGACAGTCGATGGCACGCGAGTGCATTGCTAGTTCAACTTCCAACCAATACAGCATCCACAAACTGCAGCCAAGCAAGGCAGTTTGAGCCAAGTTCAAACACCACGAGAATTCATACGGAAGCCAAATAATAACTCTCCTGCTGTCTTCAAATCCAAACCCCACGCAAAACAACAACTCATGTTTTGCACTGAATTGCATTTGTTTGGGTCTAGATATGATGAATGTTTTAGAGCAAAGCCTTTTGCCATCACTTTGTGGCGTGCAGTTTTGCAATACAGCACTATGGGTGGCCAGACTTCGTCTTTCAGCCACATAGCTTTTGCTGAATAGGAGATAGGCATCATTGAGCTGCATCATACTTTTAAATTCCTATAAGGCTGTGCGATCTGGGACTTGATCCCCTGCCTGTGAACCCTAAGACTTTTATTTATTTAACCTTTCCAAGTGACCATGGGGAATCATTCCCACAGACTGTGGTGCAAACATGCAGCTCCCCGTCAGTACAGCATTGCTATACATCCCCGTCAAGACCCAGGAATGCACCCCAGTCAAAGCAGGAGTCATCCCATATTCCTGGTCCCTGAAGATCAAGGATTTTAAAAACTAGCACTTTCATTCTCGTGAGGGGAGAGAAATGTCTTCATCGTATTCAGCCACTGAAATTGTCTAAATGCAGTAACTGAGATAGTAGTTGCACTCAGAAAGCATGACAAAGAGATGAGGGTTGATGATGCCACTTGGCAGAAGTACACAGACTTGTAGAACAATGGGCCACTTTGAATGTGTGTGTGCAAGAATGAAATGGGGGTTTTGGTTTATATGATGGAAAGGCTGCCATGCTAAAGAAATAGGTTACCCTAGAAAGCATAACAAATAGAGGCAAGGCAAGGAAAAGGGATTATTTACTCTGGATCAGACACAACGAAAGCGTTTCAAGGGTTATGTGCTGAGTGTGCATAATGTGCTGTAGATTGCGTGGCTCATGGGGGGTATCAGTGCATCCCCGGAGATGGTCCTGTTTTTACAGTATTTAAGAGTGATTGCTCATCTCAGAAGCGTGCTTCCCGAGGTTGATATTTTAACTGCGGGTATGCAGACTCACGGCTTCCATCGAGGGCTTGTTATCTACAGGAAATAGCTGATTAGTTAACCCCTGACCCCCAGGCGACAAAGTGGACATTCCTGCAAAGCTTTTAGGTTTGGTTTTGGGTTCTACAAGTGCCCACTTTCTTCCAGGCGGAAGGCAGGGGATCAGGGGTCTAAATGCGGCAGCTGTCCAGGCTTTAGATTTTAATCGCAATGGCAGACACTTCGGGAACCTCTTGCTCCAGTTCCTTGCAGAAGCAAGACGTGACTACAGTATATCATCACTACAGCCTTGAGCTATGGAGATATATGATCATGTCACAGGGGGACAGGGGTCTAGTGGAGGTTTCTGCACAATGCAAAGTGTTTCATATGACGTGTGAAACCCTTTGGTTAATGCCTTCTTCAGTGCACTTGTTTAAGTTGGTACAGTATGCAATGCAGTTCAGATGCATTACGAAGTGGAGTTGAACTGCAGGAGCTGCTCCCACCTCACTGATCTCTTGTCTTCATATGGGCTTTGTTTTTCTGAATGGCTGTCAAGCTACATCATTATTTATTTGCCTAAGGGAAGCTGGAATGCTGTAATACCATTCCATTTCTTTAAGGAAAGCTGAACAGGCTGATTGTTCGATCGGGTTTCTGTGAGAAGCTTTTTAACTTTATTTTCAGGACAGGATTGTCAAGTTGTGCTAAAGGCGACATGCTTGCTAATGCTAATAATAACTAACAATACTACTCATGTCCTTTCCTTCTCTTTTTCTTTCTCCTGTCAATCTGCAGACGTTGATGAATGCCAAGTGCACAACGGGGGTTGCCAGCACAGATGCGTGAACACCCCGGGATCGTACTTCTGTGAGTGCAAGCCGGGGTCTCGCCTGCATACGGACGGACGGACCTGCATCGGTGAGGCATGCTGGGCTGCTGATAGAGATCTGATTAGGGGGGTACAGGAGAAGGTCCAGGTTTGGTCTTGTGGGACGGTTAAGCCCACGGAACACCAACTATTAGGCAACTCTTTCTGGCAACCTGAGCAGGGTGTCCTGGAAAAACCTGATAATCCACAATTTCATTTTCCATAGACACTGCATGTGCGTATAAGATAATTAGAGTGGTAGCCAGCTGAACAGTTGGATAGATAGATACTGCAAACTAGACTTGATCTGTCGGCTTTCTGGAGGTGCCTGTATATTGATTCAATACAAGCTCTTTGCTCCTGAGCGCTGATCCTTTCCAATGCAGTCCTGGTCGACCGCTTGGCAGGCGGCTCTTTCTAAATGGAGAGCAGTTCAAAGACGGGGCCTTTTGAAGGAGGTAGGTGCCCAGATGCATTTTTTTAAGGCTAATGCTCTGCTCCTGTAACAATATGCATCTTTCTGGACACAAGCAGTAAAGGAGGTATTGTGGCATTTCCAGAGAGTTGTGGGAATCTCACAAAGGACAATGCAGCGGTGCAAAGCTCTGAGGACTGCCTCTGAATTCCTGCTCTTTGTCCCCCTGATGCTATCGCTCTAATGCCTGTTGAAAGGCATGGCACTGCTCAGTTCCCCCTGCCGCTCGGCGACCCCGATCCCTGATTAATGTGATGTTCTTGGCAGCAGTGGCTGGCTGGCAGGCACCAGAGCTCTAAGTCTCTGCCAATGTCAGTCTCCTGCAAGAAAGCATTCCAACGTCTCTGCACCTCACAGAGGCCACGGAAACACTTTCCATACAGTTTGGGAGCGAAATAATTAATTAGTTTCCTCTTTCTGGATCCGCTCCTTTGTTTTGCTGCACTATCTCTGGATTGTTCTGTTTTAGTTTGTCCTGTTTTTTTTTTTATTCCAGTTACAATCGGGTGGGGGGAATGGTTAAAGATCGGGGCTGGGAGTCGGGAGATCAGGGTTCGAATCCTACAGCTTAGATGCACGGAACTGGAAAGTTGACTTCACTCAATCTAGGAAGTGATCTGGAAACTGGCTTCAAGAGCAAAGTGTCGTTAGTGTTGATTAAGTAGTTAATTTACATGTAGAAAACACACTACTGGAAAAACCTGTCTGTAGCAGTTTTAGCAATGGAAGAGTGCCAGTACTCCCTCAAGAAACATATTCATACCATATCTACCCGCTACAAAACTAATCTTGGATGTAACAAAGCTTCAAATAATGTACTTATGGCTTGTTGTTTCTTGCTAGTTATGTAAAATTTGCAGCCATATCCTAAATCAACAGAACCTCTATCCAGGTCAGGAAAACTTAACTATTTAATAACATGGAGAGACATGGCCCTTGATTACGAGTTAGGTAAACGTAAATACCAGGCTTCATGGGGGGAAATGGTGCTGTCATCCTGCATGAAATAACTTACAGCAGGTCATGTTTTTATTTCAAGAGAGAATGAGTTTCTGCAACCCCCTTAGCTGCAGACGATGGGGGGGTCAGAGGGGGCCTAGAAATCTGTGTAAATATTGAAATGAGCGAGACGTGGCCCGTGTCAGAACTTTATCCCCATTATCGGTGGGTTTTTAACTAAACCAACAGAGCTTGACAGGCCTAGAATATGACAAGGAGCCCCCCTGACGATAGGTATGAAAACAGAGCAGGCCTCACTCAGCCTGTCACCGTGACAACCAAGCGCAAGCCACAGCTCAGGATTCCTACCTTAAGCCAGACGAGGAGAGAAGACTGGAAATGCACTTTGAGAAGAATGGCAGACCTCAGGCACGTTCCTAGCACCTGTTTCTTTCAGCTTCTGATATATATATATATATATATATATATATATATATATATAGGGCAGCAGTGTGGAGTAGTGGTTAGGGCTCTGGACTCTTGACCGGAGGGTCGTGGGTTCAATCCCCAGTGGGGGACACTGCTGCTGTACCCTTGAGCAAGGTACCTTACCTAGATTGCTCCAGTAAAAACCCAACTGTATAAATGGGTAATTGTATGTAAAAATAATGTGATATCTTGTAACAATTGTAAGTCGCCCTGGATAAGGGCGTCTGCTAAGAAATAAATAATAATAATAATAATAATAATAATATATATATATATATATATATATATATATATATATATATATATATATATATATATATATATATATATATATATTTGAAATTGAAAATTGAATCCAAAGTCATCATCGTTTTTCTGGGCAATACTGTGGTTCAATGGGTAAATAAATAAATACAAATGTAGTAAGAGATATGGAGAAAACCGTGGGGCCCAGCGAAGCCATTATTTCAGTGATTCAGAGGCCTCTTGCTTGTGTTCCTGACCTTGAATTGGATCCGATTTCCTGAAACCGATGTGTTCTTGTGGTTTCACTTAAAACCAAACGAGAACTTCACAAAACCACAACGAATGAGTTTGAGGGAAGATGTGTGCGTGTGTGTGTGTGTAACAGGCAGTGTTGTGTGACGCACTGCCGTTTGTGTGTGTGTAACAGGCAGTGTTGTGTGACGCACTGTTGTTTGTGTGTGTGTAACAGGCAGTGTTGTGTGACGCACTGCAGCTGAGATGAGGTTAAAAGCTCTAAAACCACGAATGCAGACGAGCCCATCTTATTTGCATTCATAATGCTTGTGGTGTGTGGGGTCGCCGGATTGCATCCAGCCTCCATGCTGTTCCACTCAATATCTAAATATATCATCACAAGTGTGTCAGTGGAGCATTCAATCAGCAAGAACTGAGACTGCCTTTGTTGCACACAGAATCCGTCACACATCTGCAGTACGGACCTGAACAATTACAAAATTAGCCGCGACATACATCTGAATTAGTGAGACACTGATTTTTAACTTATGGCACAGCTAAATCGCCCCTAGGAAATTGAGCCTCTTGATTGAATATTACAAGCAAGAAGCTAAATAAACGCATTGCTAAAGACTTGCGCACACATGGCTCAGCGAGGCAGATATTAATGCAGGAAATGTGTTACAGAGACAGATTTCAAACCAGAAGAGGAGAGCGAGACGGACATGTTATCCACCCTACAGCTCGTTCACTTCAGTAGGGCAAGGAAACTCAATGAGAATTCCTCCTGGATCACAAACAGGAGAGCCACGAGCATAAAGCCAAAACCTGATGCTGAGCAGAACATTGTTAGGCACCAAGACACATTTATTTTGGCTTCCTCGTCGGGTTCGACGTAGAGAGAAAGAGAGAATGGCCTACTGCCTAAACAGAAAACTCGTTTGAATAATGGTGCTATCTCTTTCCTTTCTCCCCAGCTGTGAACACGTGCGCTATCAGCAATGGAGGCTGTGAGCAGGAGTGCGTCCAGCTGTCGATGGCACACTATCAGTGTCGCTGCCGACACAACTACCAGCTCACAGAGGACGGCAAGCACTGTAAACGTAAGTATTGCACTGACAGCGTCACTGGGATCATGCAGTGTCTCTTTAGTACTGTCGATGTGTGGAAAATGCCAGCGTTGAGCCACCTCCTTTTAAATCAAGTAAAGCAGGGTCTGGAATGTATTTCTCACTGAGCGGTAACCAAACAGACAGGACCTCCCCCCCCCCAACATTGGAGACGAGGGATGTGCAGTAAATGAATTCTGAAAAAAAGAAGAAAGCTCATAGCAAAATGAAGTGACCGTATCTGATCAAGCTGTTAAACCACCCCTACCACTGCAAATAAAAAACGATCAGAAGTTTATGATTAAAGACCTTGGCTATTCCGTGATTTTAACCACAACATCATATATATATATATGAGAATGTCAGATAAATCCGTTCAAACAGGAAAAGAACAGCAGGAGCTAAGCGGATTCCAGACAGCGATAGAGACTTGGCTGCCCGAGCTGGCCTCGCTGCGTTGTGTTTGAAATGTGTATCTGTTGGCAGCTTGATGTTGTGTATAAGGAGCCTGTTAGCAGTGTGCCTTTCCTGCTGCCCCAGCCCCACTCTGTCCCTGGCACTGCTGTGACCTGCCTTTCTCTGTTTTTACTATTACATCTACACTGGCTTTGGCAGGGTCCCCAGACCTCCTGTTGGCTCATTTTAAGCATCACAGACATCTTGTGTAACTTTTGGCTTGAAGGTTCCAAGTTTGAATCATGCCTACAACAGCATTCTTTCCTCCCAGAAACAAGGGTACGATCCAGGCCAAGCTCACTTGAAACAGATCTCAGTCTGGCTTAGAACTGTTATAGAATAATTTTCTTAGATTCGTCGGGGGTTATGTATCGTTAGCCGTCATTGTTCGGGTAAAAGAAAAGTTATGTGGTTGTATACTGTAGCACCTTCTCTAGTGTAAAAATCAGTTACAAGTGGTCTAGGGATGTGGAGCATCGATTCACACTCCATCAGTGATCAAAATCAAAAAACAGTTCCACAGTCACTCGTTTTATTGAATTCTTTAATTTAATATTCATAGCCCGCAGCTGCAAATCATTTCAATTATCTTTTAGTGGATTTGACATTTGAATCGTAGATGCTAGAGGAAAGGGCACGGGAGATCATGGCTATTCGTGTACAAAGTGGCAAACAAAGAAAAGGCATGGATGGCAGGAATGTTTTGTTAAAGATCGTATCTGCTAGAAGTACGATCCAGCATCTTGCTTTGGATTATACTGTGTCATGAACCATGAAGCTGTATACAGAATGACGGACAAATGTAATAGGGAACATGTGTGTATGCTCAAACCTGCCTCTGGGACTGATCTCTTGATGTGAACTCATGCACTTGCCATCCGATATCCCTATAAATAATAATCTGAAGGACAAGAGGCTGTGTCCCGGTATCTGGTCTTTAAACTCTAGACAGCAGCGCATGCGGTCTGCCAAGGGTCAGGGGTCAGGGGTCAGCTGCCTGCCTGGAGGTCACATAGGTTCAAGTTTATTTTCGTTCTTGTCCGACCCCCTCCCGCTTCAGGAAAGAGCCACAAACACTAAATAAATAATCCAGCTGGGATTAAATACAGTAACAGCTTTCATAACATCGATCTGATAGAATAAGTGAAGCCAATGTGCAACAGAGAAATGTACCATAGGATCAGGGGGCAGCTTTGAATTACTGTGATGTTTCACGCAGACTCATTGGAGAGACTGTAAGAAGCTACAAACATCATGGTAACAGATCCACAGATATCAACAATATTAAAATGTACAAGTACAGTAGCTGGTTCTAATACACTTTTAAACTATACAAAAAAAGAACTATATCTCTCTCTCTCTCTCTCTCTCTCTCTCTCTCTCTCTCTCTCTCTCTCTCTCTCTCTCTCTCTCTCTCTATATATATATATATATATATATATATATATATATATATATTATAGCAAGTCTGTACTGCAGTAGTGACATTTTGAGTGCTCAATGAATAGGGATTGCATCCATACTGAATCCCTTTCCCTGTCCTGGTGTATACTGACCTGTTGCCCTGACCGTGCTCTCTCCCATCCTCTCCTCTCCAGTGATGGACCCCTGTGGGGACAGGAACGGCCGCTGCATGCAGAAGTGCCGGAGCGAAGGGGGGGTGGCTCGCTGTGAGTGTCACCCCGGGTACACGCTGGCTGCCGACAGCAGGAGCTGTGAAGGTACAATACTGCTTCATTTTGCTGTGCTGTGGCTCTATTCAATCAAATCGCCAGACTGTCAAAAACGTGCATTAAAATTCAGTAAGCCTTACGAGCCTCTGGAAAGTCTCATCAAATGTCCAGGGTGCTTTATTTTATTTTTTTTTGATCGAGTCCACCGCTGCTTGACGGATGTCTCCATGTGTGTCTCTGAATTGCAGACACGGACGAGTGTGCGACTGGCCAGGCCTTGTGTTCACACGGCTGCCACAACACGCGGGGCTCCTTCTCCTGTATCTGTAACCCTGGATATGAGCTGGGGTCCGACGGGAAGCAGTGCTACAGTGAGTCTGACCTCAACCCCGGAGCACCGCTCCCTCTGTCCCTGCATGCGTCTCTGTAAAACAAGACACAGTATATTTGTACAGTGTGTCTGTAGCACTGACCGCCTCTGTGTGTGTCCCAGGGATCGAGATGGAGATTGTGAACAGCTGCGAGACCAACAACGGGGGCTGCTCACACCACTGCGGTCACTCCACTGCTGGACCGGTCTGCAGCTGTAACTATGGCAACACACTGGATGAGGACCAGAAGACATGCGTGGGTAAGGAGAGAGCAGAGACAGTCCATACACTGCAATACAGACTAGACGGGACAGCCCTTCAACCCTCGCTTTGTGAATGTGCGCCATGACATGACTTCAGATCATAGATTGCATACAGGGCTCCAGAGTTGTCTGCAGATCCACATATCAGGTTAATTCCAGGGGGAAGCCATGGTCGTGTGTATCCCTACTTAAATAAAGGGCTTCAACCTTGCCCTGGAGGAGCACACTCTACTCCAAGATTAACGAGAGGGTAGTTCAATCTCTTTTCTCATCCAATCCCAGGCAACCCCTATAAGGTACTATACAATATAACAGCGTTGTTTCATGATCTCTAAGAACTGTCCTTGGATCCTGGGCTTCACACCAGTCCACTTTGGAGAGGTAATGTGCATCTCTGGCATGTGTTGAACAGGTCAGATCTATCAGAGCTGTGCAAAAAAAAAAAAAAAAAAAAACTTTCACTTGAAACAGCGCATAATTCCAAAATGTAGCTACCCAGTGAGTGGTAAAAAGCTCACATTCCACATGCCTGTAGTTCAGGTCTTTTGAATAGAATAATAAACTCATTTAACCTTTCATCTCTCACGAGTAGCTCTGTAATGATGCCTGGAGTGGATTAATGTGATGACAAAACTCATTTAGCATTGCTCTGACCTACCCTGCCCCCGGGGTGTGAATGCCCTTTCCTCAGCCCTGCGTTTTCCTGTCGTGTTGTTCCAGCTGCAGGCTGGGAGTCTGGTAGCACGGTCTCTCTCTTGCTGGTCTCTTGTGTTTCTGATGCACACAGGCAACCGCAACCAGGTGACTTATTACCAGGCCTGAGGGCAGCTGACTGTCTCACTGCCGCGGTATGTCCTGGATCAGAATAAATTAAAGAAACATCTCTGGTCTGTGTATCCTTTCCCTGCGGTCTTCACTGAAGGAAGTGATTCAAATCATTGTGTCGCACGTGTTGGGCAAGAGCAGATTTTCTGTGGATTTTTGTCTGGGATAACTAAAATAACCTAAAGTAGCCTTATTTTCTTTCCATTTTTTGTTTTTTTTTTGCTCTTTTTTAAGTTGAAAGATTTCTTGCATTTATTTAGAGCCCTGTACTGTGCAGCAAACCAGGTGTGTGTGAGAGCGTGATTTGTCCAGCTCCTTCTTAATGTCTGGCTACATTCTTTAATCGGGTGAAAAATAAACATGTAGTTTTAGCATTTGGAACATTTGAAATCAATTAAGAACTCAAGGCCAAGGTTCCTTTCCAATCCCTAATATCCCATAACCACCATCCATGCAAAGATTTACAACTTTAGAACATACGATAAGTACCATAAATAGCCCAGTGGAAACTTGAATATCTGAATTTAAACCACTCTGTATAATATTATCGTACCCTTAGCTTGCCACGCACAACCCTACTGGCTAAAGCAGTGCTATTGCCCAAGTCACTCTAGCAGTCAATAGGCTATTGCCCTCTGATGCTACTCAGCAGTCAAAAGCAAATACACTGATGAGGGTAAAACTAAAATAATCTTTGATGGCCAGGAATGGGTGCTTTGACAAGAGCTTACCCGACATGTAACCTCTTTTATTTTGCTCTTCATGAGGGTGGTTGGTTTTTGATTCGCACAGTGCTCACAGTATTGCAGTAACAGTATCCTCTCCCCTCTGCAGATATAGATGAGTGTGGAGGAGGGGACTCCTGTTGTGAGCAGGATTGCTCCAACTATCCTGGGGGCTACGAGTGCTACTGTGGGGCCGGTTACAGGCTCAACATCGATGGGTGTGGCTGTGATGGTAAGAACTCAATACGGATGTTTTTCTAAATGCACCAAACCAGGATATCAATGTATCTGCACAAAGCATAGACCTTGTGGAGTGCATTGCTCCAGCATTCTTCCTTTTGGATTTTATACTTTTATAATACGGCCCTCCACCAGTGTTCCTGTTGCCCAGCAAGTGCTTTTTACGTATGTACAGTACGGTACGTGTTGGGTCCAGTTTGTGCAGGACACTGCATTTAGCACACCGTACGTGCAGCACTATACAGATCATGTTGCGTAACAGGACTGTGCCGCGCTGAGGTGATAATCCTGAGGCTTCTCAACCCCTGTGCCCTTCTTTACAGACGAGGACGAGTGCCTGTCTGACAACGGGGGCTGTGATCACACCTGCCAGAACACTGCCGGCTCCTTCCAGTGTTACTGCGAGATCGGACACAAGCTGGATGAGGACCGCAGGAGCTGCATTCGTAAGTACAGCACCAAGAGCCTTCTTCGCCCCCCTTTCTCCTAGCCCTGGCAGCCCAAGAGCCGTTTATCAGGGCTTATGCAGGTTAAAGAAGCTGAGACACAATGTTACCCACTCAGTGGTATAACAGCTGTGTTAATTATTTTTTAATAGAACTATTCTGCTGAATTATCACGTAGAAATACAAACAACAGACTATTACCCATCAGTGTGGTGCTTCTACATATTATGACTGAGTGTGTTATACAGTAGTTCTGAATGCTGCATTAATCCGCTTTAAATGATATATTCATATGTACTGACTTTTTAGGTATTTAGTGTAACAGGGTGGAGGCTGGGTGCGAACCAGCGACCGCACACACCGCAACACTGCCCGTTAGATAAGCAGCAAGAACCGTGCAGAGGGGTTATAAAAAAGGTGGCACTGTCAGAGGAGGCGGTGTCTTGGTTTTGAGGGGAGAGCTCTGGGTGACGCCCCCGCGTGTGTGTCCCTGCAGCTCTGGAGGACCCAGTGGAAGCCCTGAACAGCCGGCGAGCCGTGGAGAGACCCATCCCCCAGGTGACTCTGCTGAGAGAGGAGTACACCCAGCTCTTCGAGGAGGGAGAGGAGTACGACGAGGGCGAGGGGGAGCTGCGTGGAGAGCACACCCTGGCTGAGAAATTTGGTAAAAAAGGGTGCAGGGGTACAGCGTAGCTCAGGCAGGCCAGAGGGTCTGCAGTACACGTAAGGAACCCGGTTTGAGTCCTCCCTTCTCCCTGTTGGTTTCTCAGTGTGCCTGGACAACACGTTTGGTCACGACTGCAGCCTGACGTGCGAGGACTGCTCGAACGGAGGAGTGTGTGGCCCTGAGAGGGACGGCTGTGAGTGCCCTGACGGCTGGACCGGGGTCGTGTGCAACCAGAGTGAGTCTGCAGCAGAGTGCTCACCTCGCAAAGCACCACAGCAGTGTAATTCAAACCGATTAGAGTGTGAAGTTTCCAGTGGGGTAACCAACTAGAAAAAACTTTGGAAATAGTTTTTGTCAGAGATGGAGTTTGGGCGATTTTAAAAGTCTTTAAGTGTTAAAAATAATTGAATAATTCAATTTATAGTGCTTGTTATTTTGCTTTATATAAAAAGGACAGTAAATGGCAGTGATTGAAACAGACCTCCGTCAATCTCTTCTGCTTTTTCCCCTTGTTTCTGCCCCAGCTTGCCCAGAGGGGACCTTCGGTAAGAACTGCAGCTTCTCCTGCAAGTGTAAGAACGGAGCGGCCTGTGACCCCATCACTGGACGCTGCCGCTGCCCACCGGGAGTGAGTGGGGAGATGTGTGAGGATGGTGAGTGACCTTTGATCTCTTACCAGGCCACGCACAGCTCATCGGACCAAAGTTTCTACATCTTAACATGTGATGTGATCGGGTGCGTCCTTGTTTTCAGGCTGCCCGAAGGGTTTCTACGGGAAGCACTGCAATAAGAAGTGTAACTGTGCCAACAACGGGCGCTGCCACCGCACCTACGGAGCCTGCCTGTGCGACCCAGGTCTCTACGGGAGATACTGCCACCTTCGTGAGTACCTCCGGCACCCATCAGTTTGACAAACTTCTATCTATCTACTCTACCTACAGTCCATGAAGCAAACATACCTATGTTCTTAACACCTCTCTCTCTCTCTCTCTCTCTCTCTCTCTCTCTCTCTCTCTCTCCAGCATGCCCGAAGTGGGCGTTTGGCCCCGGCTGCTCGGAGGAGTGTCGGTGTGTGCAGCGGAACACCCAGGAATGCAACCGGAGGGACGGGGGCTGTGTCTGCAAGCCCGGCTACAGTGGCAGCACCTGCCAGGACGGTGAGTCTGAACCAGTCTAGGAAATAATAACTAGGATAACAGAGCAGAGCTAAACTCAAAAGAGAGTGCTGCATGCATCTAGCTTGAAGTCATGGCGGAAACAGTGGCTAAGGCGGTTCATTATCTGCAATGGTTAATAACCAGTGTTTCTTTTTGAAGAATGCAGCCCTGGTTTCTATGGCTCTGGTTGCAAGAGAAAGTGCGAGTGTCCCGCGGGTGTTCCCTGCGATCACGTGAGCGGCGCGTGCAAGAGAGAGTGTCCGGCGGGCTACAGCGGAGAGAACTGCGACCAAGGTGAGCTGTCTTTACTGGAATAGACTGTGCTTCAAGGTGTAGGGGTTCAAATCAACATTGGCAATGGGATGACATGCTAAAGACGAAGGTAGAAACAGACAATATCAGCCAGGCTCCATCTTAAATGGTGGCACTCCATTTTAACATTCATTAAAAGGACCTTGTGTGTTCAGTGGGGAGTTTTAAAGGCTTAAAGTTTGAATATACGGTATACTGTTACTATATGGGTTTAAGCACCATAAACTCATTGCATTTTTCAACTAAACACAACAAACAATGAGTCAAATGCACATTTCCTTAATCCTTTAAATACTGGTCTTTAAATCATGGTATGGCATGTGCTTTAATCTCTGGTAACTGTATCTCCTGTTTTGTAATTCAGGCAATAGACTGGGCAGACAACGACAAACAAAAAAAAGTACATTGAGATTTTGTCTGGCTTTAGAAACTGGGATGTTTCCGTTTGGTCCTTAATAACCAGTTTATTTTGGAAAGCCTGTTTCCAAAGAGATTCAAACTCAGCTGTGTTTGAGAGTCGCTGCAATTTTTTTGCCCCAAAGACCCCCCTGTTCTACTCAAGCTGACTGCCTGCTGCTGGTTGTCGCCAAGGTTGTTGCCAAGGTGTCCGTGCTAATCGCCTGTTCAGCAGTGACATTGGAAATCATCTATCAGGGGCTTATAAAAATGCCTGTGGTTCCTCAAGGAGAGTATCACTGGAAATAACAGAAATATTTGTATAGAAACACTGAGCTGGCAGCCACTGTAAGCCGCCTGGAAGCTATTAAACCATCTGTCATCAATTAGGAACAACTTTGGGAAAACAAGGAAATGGAGTTCTTTTTTTTGTTTATTTCTTCAATTCCTTCTCAATTTTGAGACTTACTTTTGCTTTCCTTTTTAATGTGTATATCTGGGGCTCTCACAGCGGGGGTCTCACCATAATGACAACGCCCATCTCGCCAGCCTGCCTCCACTCTGCCTACCTCTCAGGCCCCTTTTTAATTCCCCTAATACCAGTGCATGCCAAAGGATACACTGAGCTCCTTTAACCTCCTGTGTCACAGCCCAGCACTCACGGTACAGAAACCAACTACCTTCCACATTGCAGTCCAGAACCCATTCCACTGATCTACCTAAACTAACTACCTTCCACACTGCAGCCCAGCACTTTCTCATACCAATGATCTACTCAGGCCTCTGTGCACAAACTACTAGGTCACAATAACTTGCTGCTCTCCACACCTGCAGTCCAGCAAGCTAGCCACAGAACACAGGTAAGCAGGGGCAGTACAGCTGCAGCCAGGGATCCTGACCCCTTGTTTCTCTCCTGCTGGGACAGCGTGTCCAGAGGGAAGGTTCGGAGTGAACTGCTTGGAGCCATGCTCCTGCGGAGGATCCCCGTGCGACAGGGTGAGCGGAGAGTGCAGATGTCCTGCTGGGAGGATCGGCCCCAGCTGTGAGCGAGGTGAGAGGAGAGGGGACTGGGTGTCAGACAAGCGCACTTTAACGTGGGAGTAATAATGAGGGGATCCTGCAGGAGATCTGTCAGGAGGAAACAAAGCACAATACACTCTTGCAAGTGCACACAAAACACATTTAATAACAAGTGGCACTAGCTGTGATATTTGGGAAACTGATCGTGTGGCACCAGCAATCTGGCACAGTTTCTTTTTTGTACCTAAAGAACTTGAAGTGGAGTGTAAGTTTCTCATGCCTTTCATGCGTTTCCGATTCCGAGCCGAGAGTTGTGTGGAGGGACTGCAGTAGAAAAGTCAAGGCAATGGTTTGGGGCTCCCAAATAATAAGACGGATGGGAGGCAACGAAAGAAAGAGGGTGGGTCGGGTTCACGGTTCTTTGAATTCTTTGATGTTTCGTTGACATGAGAGGGGGTGACAGGCGCTCTATTTGGGTGCCAGAGGTCTGGCTCGATCTGGACGTCCCAGCAGAGATTGAACCCAGTGGTTTTGGCTTCGTGATTTGGCCCGGAAGCCAAAACCAGTGGAACGAGGGACATTAATCACTGGCTATCAAATGATGGCTTTGCACATAAATACTGGTGGTTGTTTTATAAATGCACACTTAAAACTGTTTGCTTAAAACAAAGGACGTGGAAGAGATTCTGTTCCTTTTTTGGGATGGAAGGAGGTGGATGTAATTATTTTCCTTATCTCCAAGCTCTCACTAACTAAACGCTGTAATAACAGACACATCTGGCTTTGTAATGGAAGGTCGCAGAGGTGTAGAATGTTCAGACTCGAGTTAAACTTCACTTACAACATTAGAACGCCGACAGCCAATGAAGAATCCATTCAGACATGAATTAACCCTTTCAGTCCTGAAAGAGGAAGACCCGCCTTTCCTTAGCGGCGTATGTTAACATATGCCTTCGGAAATCACATAGGAACTTCAGGGGACTCCTAGGTCGTGTATAAATATATGTAAAACAACAACTCATGTGTAGTCAATAAAGGAGTTATTCAACTTGATAACTCAGGAGTGAAAGGGTTAACTGGGTAAGTGAGAAGTACCCAGTTATTACTATAAAAAACGTATCTGAGCATGATAGATGTGCACCCCTGTCCACAGTGTTTGTAGTCCCAGAGGTGATGAACCTGTGCCTTCTCTCCTGTGCCAGATTGCCCCGAGGGTCGCTGGGGAGTAGGCTGTCTGGAGACCTGCCCAGTGTGTGAGAACGGAGGGGTGTGTGCCATGAAGACTGGCCTGTGTGACTGCCTGCCAGGCTACATGGGCAAGCTCTGTCAGAATGGTAGGTACAGGAGTGACAGAGACAATGAGGAGTCGCTGACATGGGCACTGACCACTGCTCTCTCTCTCTCTGTGTTTGTGCAGAGTGCCCGGTGGGGCGCTTTGGCCAGGACTGCCTGCTGCGCTGCGTGTGTGAGAACAACGGCCGCTGCAATCCCGTCACGGGACGCTGTACCTGCGCCCCAGGCTGGACGGGACACAACTGCAGGAGAGGTACGCTCTATCGCACTTAATAAGCAAGCTTGTCATTCTTATTGGATTGTACAATACATGTTTTTTGATCATGGCTCTCCTCTGGTTTCAGCCTGTGACGCTGGCCGCTGGGGTCCTGACTGCGTGAACTCGTGTGACTGCAGGAACAGCGACGGAAGCTGCGATGCGGTGACAGGGCAGTGCATCTGCGAGGCGGGATACAGCGGCAGCCACTGTGACCAGGGTGCGTGAGCTTCCCTTCGCTGCTCCAGCCGGGCTTCTCTCTTAACAGACTCTGTGCACCAGCACCTCTTTTCCCTCTCCTTAACTTTTCGTTTGCCCTCAGAATGCCCCCCTGGCTCGTTCGGGACGGCTTGTCGGCACCGCTGTCAGTGTGATAACGGAGCGGCCTGCGACCATGTGAGCGGAGCCTGCATCTGTCTGCCTGGCTGGACTGGGACCTTCTGTGAGAGGCGTGAGTAGTCAAGTTCTTCAGGTGCTGTGAGGGGTGCATCACTATGGGATTCAAGCTCTTCATTGCAGTCTTCAAAAGCTACTAGGACTATACCAGGAAAGCTGAATGACTTTCCGTTAGCTGAGCTTTCAGGAGTATATTAGCCTTGCTGTAACAGTGATTTTCCACAGTGCTTTAGTGAGGAGGAATGATTTATTCAATTTAGTACGATCAGAAAGTGATGCCATGATGATACTTTCTGCCATTGTGCCGTATAAGTTACATTCATTTCCACATTGCATGTCCTTTTTCAACTGCAGTATTTAGCTTTTAAATGAAGGGGCTTTTAACACACAGCTTAAAATCCAGACCATTTCCCTTGTTACTGAATCTCAGCTCTGAGTTACTGGATCATAGATCTTGGTGCCAAAGCTGCTGAATATGAGAGGCTGCAGGACTCTGTAGCTCAGGGTTGCAGAAGGAAAGTTTTGCACATTTTCTCCAGGTGTTAGTTACCTGCCAGGCTGTGTCCCGGAGGATTGTAGTGAATCTGTGTGCGTTCTTGCAGCCTGTCCGGAGGGGTTCTATGGGATGGAGTGCAGACAGAAGTGTAACTGCTTGAACGGGGCTCGCTGTGACCTCCTGACCGGTACCTGTGCCTGCCCGGCCGGCTGGATCGGACCTCACTGCAACCTGAGTGAGTCCAACAACCCGCCCAAACACAGCAAACACTTCCTTCAGGGAAAACACAATGTTGCATGCTGTGCAGAACTGCATGGGAAAAAAAAGACTTTTGTTACACGTTTGTTACAAAATGAGATTTACTGACTTTGTGAACTTGCATACTGCCTCAGGCGACTCTAATGGCTTCCACATTGTTTGTGCCGCAGCCTGCCAGGCTAATTCCTACGGGGAGGGCTGCAATCAGACTTGTGACTGTCACAACGGGGCGAGCTGTGACTCACTCAGCGGGCAATGCGTCTGTGCACGGGGCTGGACCGGACCCAGCTGCCAGCAAGGTAACTACCCCTGACCCCTCACGACCCCTCCACTGACCCCTGACCCCTGATCCCTGACGCAAGAGAAAGTTCTAACTCTTCATCTCTCTTTCCTAGCATGCCCGGCTGGTTTCTACGGCGCTAGCTGCCAGCAGTTCTGTCTGTGCCAGAACGGCGGGTCATGTGATCACGTCAGTGGGCGATGCACGTGCCCAGAAGGGTGGACCGGGCTTGCCTGTGAACTGGGTAAGTACTCTCTGTATATTCACCATGTGATATCATGTAAAATTCCCTGATGGGAATTCTAGCAGACTCTTGCAGTGGTTTCATGGTGACCAGTAAACAGCAGGGAACGGCCACACGCACACACTTACTGGTTTCTACTCTTGCTAGTCACCAGCCACACTGGTAATTTCATCTGACTAATGGACCACAATCGAGTGGCTGCAGAATTGAATTGACATTCACAGTGTCGTATGTGAACCGTCCAGAACCCTCAACCACTTCAATTGTGATGCAGTAACATTACATGAAACATTTTGAACAGAGGAAGAATGCTTTTAGTTTGCTGCCAGGAGGAGTCCCAGCTAGACTTTCCCTGTGCCTGAGAGATCCGTCTCATTACAGCTTAGCAGTAACTCCAGGGCTAAGCAGTAATTCCAGCCTAAATCCTGCTCTGTCTCAGTTTGATTTAATAAAGAAGAGAAGACGAGAGCAGTGAGGATGATTGGAGTTTGTCTTACAGGATATAATAATGTACTGCAGTTGGAGGTCTGCTCGCCAACTCAAAGCGGTTGAATACGTGGAGATTCCGTCAAACTCTCGATGGCTTCAATTTGTATAAGTCCTACAAGATTGCAAAATACACTTCCAATTATACTGTGCGGATTCCTGAAAAATAAAAGCTAATGTGAAACAGGATTTCTACAGTGTAGATGGGGAGTCGGTGGGATGACAGCAAATCATTATTCTTCTTTGATCTTGTTGTTTTTGTTGCATCATTGGAAACTATTCTTTGCTGCTGTGCTGTTGGTTTTCAAATAAATGAAAACAGATTTTAGACATAAGAGTCTGGAGCCGCAGTGACAAGGAATGACTCGCGTTCCCATCAGCTGAGACTTCGCAAACGCCACGATCGCGCCCCTGTGGTTTACCAGAAAAGGCAGCCATTTCATGTGTCCAGACATGCCTTTAGGGGTGGAAGACATAAAAATGAAGGAAGGAACTACTGAAATTGCAGCTTGCCTCTCCTGTAGGGTAACTGCTGACTTGGACCGCGTTGCAAATGCATTTGAACCATCCTGGGCTACATTGCACAATATTTTCAGGATTTAAAGCAACGGTACTCATTTACAAAGTGTCCTCTGGTACGTCTTCAAGTGTTCCTTATTTACTAATATTCAGATTTCAGAATGTTAGCATCTATGAAACCGTATAGGACTGTCTGCAATAAGAACGCTTTCTACTCACCTGACCTATTTGAATGGCATGCTGGGTGCATCTTATATCCAACGCTACACTATTTTGAAGTTTAATCACCAGTCACCCCCAGGACCCCATGATTTTGCAATCACAGAAACCAATGCAGAATTCGGCACAGAAATCTGTATGTAAAGAGTTAACTGACTAAAGAATGTACCCAGGGCAGGTTCAGAGTGGTTCTGCCAGTCTCTCTAATCAATGCGTTTCCATCTCGTTTCTGCAGAGTGCACCCAGAGCAGGTTTCGGAGTGGTTCTGCTAGTCTCTCTAATCAATGCGTTTCCATCTCGTTTCTGCAGAGTGCACCCAGGGCAGGTTCGGAGTGGGCTGCCAGCAGAGCTGTGAATGTGAGAACGGGGGCCTGTGCGACCGGCAGACTGGACAGTGCACGTGTCGTGCAGGCTGGCTCGGGGACAGGTGTCAAACAGGTGAGATCACTGAAACAAAACATCTTACAGAAGCGCTGTGGTTTTTAACAACCCCCTGTCTTAGGATTGAGGCTCATACAATGAATCTGTAATACATAAATACAGCAATGGTACATAGATATCCAGAAAACTATTAACTGAGGCTTACTGTTGTATCAAGTATCAGAAAAATAAAACTAGTGAGAGACCTCACACCACTAATCATGCCTCAGTTTGGCCATACCAAAGCCAAGCTTGTGAATTAAAAGCATTTACTCATTTTCACTGGCTGGCAGGCAAACAGGCAGTCTGGCTTTGGAAGGGGCTCCACGGAATGGATTGTGACATTTATAAGGTGTTTATTACCCTATATTCAGGCTGGGGCTGCACTCTGAGTGCGGTGGGACCTTACAGTTAAAGTTAATTCACCCCTTCTCATTATTCCCTTCACTCTCCATTATGCAGAGTAGGTGCTAGTTTGCCTCTTTCGTGCAGCTCGCTGCCACACAGCCAGCAGTAAACGCACAGTAGCACAGAGTCAGGCCGTGTGTTGCAAGATATACAGGAACTGCAAAAACCACAGGGAATACTTTGAATGTGATTTATTGCATCTGCTAAAAAACAATCATGGGTTATGCTTCTGTCACAAATGTGTGTCCAGGGCAGGGTCATCTGCTCCAAATAACCTTCAGTTCAAAAGAGGCTTTCCTATTCTGTCCCTCCTGTGAATGTGAACCTCTTGCAATGAGCGAGTTCTGCCCTGGCCTGTGCTGTGTGAACGGCAGGCGGATGAAGTGACTCCTTGTCTGTCTTTCGTTCCCTCTTCCCCAGCCTGTCCCGTGGGGACGTTCGGCACGCGCTGTGAGGATCGGTGTGACTGCGAGCACGGGGCGTCCTGTCATCACATCACCGGGACCTGCCACTGCCCCCGGGGCTGGAGGGGACGGCAGTGCGAGAAAGGTCAGGACGTTTGACCGCTTTCAAAAAACAAACTAGGAGTTCATTAAAGAATGGAGGAAACGCTGTGAAGATGCGGCCCTTAAACTCTACGCTCTTAACATCCCTGGTGATCGCAGAGTGCAGTGACTGCACGCTAACTTTACTGGTGTGGGAATGAAGGAAAATGAAACAGTTTGGTATTGCTAAAACGTTCATCAAACTCAAGCAGCTGGGACAGTTTACAGTACTGCAATGTGCTTTGAGTACTGTATGATTGTGCTGTACTGTGCAGTCTTTCCCTCTACTGGACATGTTGTGTACTGCACAATAACTATATTTGTGTCTATTATTTTAATGCAGAACACTCGAAAAACCACCTGGCTTTTTGGTCCGTCAACATGCAAACAAATCAAAATATTTAAATATATTTAATCTCGGCTGTTATTGTATCTCATACTATAAAACTTTTTTTTTTAAATATATATTTCCTTTTTTCATTTCTTACACATTCCAGTTACTTACACCACTGTTTATCCCTCAGTGCCCTGCCCTCTAATCAAACGCACAGGCAGGCAGATGGTAAGATCCAGTTTAGCTTAGTGTGATTCTTTTGATTGGTTTGTTTTCAGCTTGCTTACCTGGCGCCTATGGAGAGAACTGTGCGCAACTCTGCAGCTGTCCCCCCGGCACTTCCTGTAACCACATCACCGGGGAGTGTGGCTGCCCTCCTGGATTCACCGGCGACGGCTGTGAACAGAGTAAGAACGAGCAAGCAGCATGCAGCTTTACAATAATGGGACCAGGAGCCACTAAACTGCCCACTCACCTCCTCTCTCTCTCCCCCTCCCCAGCCTGCCTTCCAGGGACCTACGGAGACAACTGCAACCAGGTGTGCCAGTGCTCAGTGCAGAACCAACAGTGCCACCCTGTGACCGGGGCATGCTACTGCGCGCCAGGCTACCATGGCAACGACTGCCAGCTGAGTAAGTTACACTTACCAGAAAGCAACAAGTTGTATCTGTATAGTGCCTTCTACATGCATATGTTGGATACAACTTGCTAAAGCACAGAAGAGGATTGAAATATGGTTGAAACGTTTAGCAAAGAGGGGATTAAAATCTTTACAATGTTATTGCAGTACAGCATTTAATGAAATATACCGAACCAGATACAAAACAACACAGGCATTTGATTACGTTTCTGTAAAGTCGTTGCTGTCTTCTATGGGGCAGATTTATGTTTTGTTGTTGTTGTGTTAAAGGTTATTGAGTGTTTAGGAGTAGATATCGGCTTTAATAAAAAAAAAAAAAAAAACATTCTTCTTGTTCCCAGAATGCCCAGATGGACTGTATGGCCCTAACTGTGAGCGATCGTGCCAGTGTCTGAACGGGGGTCACTGCGAGACCACCACTGGCACCTGTGAGTGCCTGCCTGGCTACATCGGAGCAGACTGCAATACCAGTGAGTATCACTGCCAGCAGTGTGCATGTGGGAGCACAGTGTCCTGCACTGCTCCTGGGAGGGATGTGTGCGTTTACATTTCATCTGGGAGCACAGTGTCCTGCACTGCTCCTGGGAGGGATGTGTGCGTTTACATTTAATTTCAATTTAAGGTTTAAAAGCGTTTATACACTTAAACTTGAACCCATTGGGGAAATCAGAAATGCCATCATGAACGGTAATGCGTGTTTCTGTTGCGTTCCCAGCATGCCCCGCTGGTCACTACGGGAAGGACTGCGCTCAGGTGTCTTCCTGCCGAGACGGGGCGCACCATGATCATGTGACAGGAAACTGCGCATGTCCAGCCGGGAAGACGGGCGCTCGCTGTGAACGAGGTGAGATCCAAGCGACAGCGACTTCCTTCTTAACTTTAAACGTTTCTTCTGGTAGCCTAACGGTTGTAAACCTGCACTTGCAAAGACTGCAGTTGAACTGACTGGTGGATTTGCTAACACACTGTTGCTCTGTAACGGCAGGCTGTGAGAAGGGCCGCTTCGGGGAAGCCTGCCTGCTGTCCTGTTCCTGTAAGAACGGAGGGCGGTGTGATCCAGTGACTGGTTCCTGCTCCTGTGGACTGGGCTGGACTGGGCCGCACTGTGAGAGAGGTGAGGCAGGACATGTTAAAGGTGATTGCTGGTGGTCACTTACAGCAGCAGAATGTCTCGAAACCCTTTTTAATGTGTTTTCTTACAGAGTGTCCCCCGGGACGATACGGGGTAAACTGCCAGCTGGACTGCAGGTGTCAGAATAACGGGACGTGCGACAGGGTGACGGGTGGCTGCCAGTGTACCGGGGGATTCTACGGGCACAGCTGTGAACATGGTAAGACACACACACATTGGAAGAGAGTCAGGGAAAATAAGAGGTTAGCACCCGGCTTCTGGTTCCTCAACATGCAAATTACCTTCAAATGTTAGGGTCAGATTATTAGCACGGCCAGGATTAAATATATATTGTTATACCCTTTTTTGGGCCACAGTAAATAGAACACTATGTGCACTATATTTTTTTCCTAGCCTGCCCTCCTGGGTTCCACGGAACAAACTGTCAGCTGATCTGTGACTGCAGAAACGGGGCGACTTGTGACTCCGTCTCTGGCCAATGTCTGTGCCCGGCTGGTTACCGTGGAGACCACTGTGAAAAAGGTTAGGCAAGCATTTTCGCTTTCTTGACATCTTTTGAAGCAAAAAAAAAAAAAAAATACTGCTTCTAGCTTGCCTTTGTAATGCAGGATCAATAACTTTGCTTGTGCTGTGCATTTTAGCATGCATTCTCACTCTCACACTCTGCTCTTCCTCAGAATGCGAGCGAGGCTCGTTTGGAGAGCGATGTCAGAGGCCATGTGACTGTGAAGGAGACGCATCATGTGACCCGTTCAGCGGAAAGTGCAGCTGTCCCCCTGGGAAAACAGGAACCAAGTGTGACATCGGTACGGAGAGGGGGTGGGGACACTGCCAGGAGTTCATTTTAACAGAGCTTCCCCTTTCTGAATCATCATTGTCTTTCTCCCCCAGACTGCGGAATTAATCGCTTTGGGCCCGGCTGCTCTCTGACCTGCGACTGCGGCCACAACGGCCAGTGCAACCCGCGCAACGGACGCTGCACCTGCCTGCACGGGTGGATCGGGCTCACCTGCCAGGAAGGTAAACACCCACCTGCTCTCTCACTATTAATGAGTTTCATCAGCAACGTTCATGAGGAATAAGCCAGAATTACAAGATCAGGGTGGTTTGCATGGTTCTGATGAGCAAAAGCAGCTGTAAAGCCAAGGGCTGCCATCCACAAGGTATATAAGTTATTGAGCAAACTGACACCCCCTGTTCTATTTGGTTTCCAGGGGGACCCCCCAAGCCGACACATCACTCCCAAGGCCCAAGAGAAGACCTCTCTCACCTCCAAACAGCAGTATAGCATCCCAACGGGCAGCCACCAGCACCCCTGCACGGATACAGCCTCCTTTCCATAGGACAGCCAGGGGCTTCAATTCCTGCATTTTTACAATAATGCACCAGCTATGATGATGGGAGGGAGGGGGGGTTGCAGAAAGAAGCCCATGAGAACTACTTGTGTCATCTTCATTTGTTTGACAAGCCATGCATACTGTACTTGCACTCTGGGAACTATTTGGCAGCAGTTTGCTGGTTTGCAAAAGAGTAACTTCTTTTGAGATCAGCTTCTAAAGGGAGGGATCAAGACACTAAGCAGTTGTGTCCAAGCCTGGCTGGAGACACACTTCTAAAATCCACTGCGTGTGGAAACAAGCCTCTGGGAGACTAAGAGGATACTGCAGTAGCATGAAAGACATTGCATTATTCAGAGACGACACTCGAAGCAGCTTAGCGGGTTTGGAGACCCCCAGCTTTGACCACAAAACCTTATCGAAGGGGGAGACTTCTTTGGTTTAACACAATTTGAAAACACATTTAGCCATGTAGAACAGTTAAACCATTCTCAATACACACCTGACATGATTAAGAGAACACACCCAAGCACAAGTCACTGTCAGAATGCACTGCTTGTGCATTGTACCTCAACCAGTCAGCCTCATCCACTCCCTTTCCAAGTAACACAACATTTGGCAGATTTTCATTAAACATTGAACTCTTTGATTGAAACGTTGGCTTGTTTTAAAGGCACAGTTGCTAGATTTTAGTAACTTTTTTTTTTGTTTGTTTTTTTAAGTGAGCACTATTGGGTATAGGGTGCTGATACCACACCCTGCCACAGAACAGTTCAATTCGAAGTGATCGTTTTCATGCACACAGTGAACCACAATGCCTCTTAGCAAGCCAGGGAACCAAATGCACCTTGAGTAACCTGCTGTGTGCCCAGTTGTACTTGTTTCTGTTCCTCGTCATTCGCTGCTGTACAGACTGCCTGAAACATTATTCATTTGTATGTTTTTTTTATAGATCTTCACGTTAATAGTAGCTTATGTATAAGATAGCGTATGGATGGATGTATTTATGGATGGATGTATGCAAGAACATATTTAATTTCACTGGTGTGTAAAAAGCAATACAAACACAGCTTTTGCAAAAGAGCGAAGGGAGTAAAATGCATCCTGCAAAGGCAAGCAATAGTTTTAGATGCAGATAATGCTACGGAACAATCAAGTGAGCGACGTGAATTCCAAAGGATTAATTTCAGACGGTGAATCGTTATCTTCATGTTATACCAAGGTGGCAAGCACTGTCATTTCTGATCTGACCCCCCATCTGTGAGAGATGAGGTTAACAGCTCTCTAACCACGAATGCAGAGGAGCCTGGCTCTTTTGTGCTGTGGTTATGATGCTCACTGCGGTGTGTGTGTGTGTGTGTGTTTGTGTTTGCCGGTTCACGCACAGCCTCTGCCCTGATCCACCTGCCTAGATTAAATAAAAAAAGCACAGGGCCACACTGATAAAGCACACATGCCTGCTGACAAGTACATAGCTGTGCAAGTCCTTCCCCCAAAGGGCAAATGCTTCATGAAGGTGGCCCATGCTGCTTCAGCAATCAAATCTCGTTTTGTATTTTTTCTATTAACCCGAGCCAACATTATCCTTTGAATTACTTGTATTGCAAAATATGCATAAAAAAACACATTATTCAAATATTAAAAGCATTGGGTTGGATGTGATCACTATGTCGTGCCTGATTAATGATGCAATATTAATGGCCAGCGTTGTGAATGAAATAACTGTCTGTTGCATACTGTATGCTTTTTATTCATTATAGAAAAGAGAAGCCTGCTCGTCTTATTATAATTGGTGCTATCAAGTTTGTTTTAATTGAAACTTTACAATACTGAAAGATGATGTCACTCTAAACATGTATTGGAGTTGGTATGTAAAATATTTACTAAAGCATTTACTATGTCCATTTTTTGTACTGTATATAACATGTTAAAAAAAGAAGCTATTAATCCCATTGCATTGAATCATTTCCCATTGTGTGGCTTGCACTGTCACTTACCTGACTCACTGTACAGTTAAGCAGCGTGTTAGTCTGCACCACAGTGTGGTATAGCATTAGTCCCTACACTGACCCAGGAGCAGACCAGAGACACCAGCTGTGGTGGAGCTTGCTGGCCCTTCTGTCTCCCAACAGGGATCGCAGCAGACAGTGGAGCACGGAAAGGATTCAGGCATCACAGACAGAGGTGCCATCTGTCTCTCGTCATCTAATAACATGAATGGGAGGAGGAAAGGCTGCGTGGCAAACTAGCAAAGCAAAAACTGATAAGCAAATGAGCTATCTCGGTGTGGTAGCGCATAGCTGAGTTTTGTAAAAGCTCAGCAGTTAAATCGCTGCACGCATCTCCAGAGGTGAAAGGCAGTAACTGTCCTGTACTGTTCTCAACGTCTCTGCCTGGGACCATCAGAACCTTTTATAATGATCATGGTTTGAGTAACAGGGCTCTGAACCATCTGCTGCTTTGCAGGTGAATGAAATCATTTAAAGCTGGTACTTGCATTATGGTAGCGGACAGGGCTTACAGAAATCTTCCTAAGACTCTGTACAGTGAATAGCCAGGATGTGCAGGATATGATAGGTTAACACTTACACATTCTGTACATTAAGTACTGCGTGTTTTACATCCAGTTAATTAGAAAGCAACATAATGCAAGTAAAAAAAGAATTATCACTGTGATTAATGCTGATTTACAAGCATACAGTTTAATTGAATCTGAAATGAGAAAGACAGACAGACAGACACACACTATATACGATGTAGCTTGGCATCATTAGCACAGGGTAAGGAAGGAATAAAGGGACATATTTCCAAAGCATTTACTTTAAATTAACTACATATTTTAAAAAAAATAAAAAGCACCTATTAAGAAATAGGAGGTAATTAAAAGACTGAAGTAAATGCTTTGAAAATGTCCCAAAAGCTCTCCTAGAACAACAAAAAGAAAATAATAATAAAAAAGCCAATTTCACAGGAATACTGCCAAAAACAGAAAAACAATTTCTTCCCTAAAAATTAGTTATCTAAATTAACCATCCTCTTTCCCCTTAAAATACATAGATATATTTTACATTACATTTTTAAGTATTGGCACACTCTTAAAAGATCCCTTTCATTCCCAGTATAAAAATATGTTTTTTGTACACCCGCCTCTTAAGACACCAGTATTCCTTCTCTTTCTTCCCTCAAGCACAAATTAGATAACGTTACAGAAGCACAACCTGGACTAGAGTGTTACAAAACACATGCTGCAGCTCACTCCTGACAGACCGCTTAATACAGACGCTAATCGACGATATGAGACATAGTAAGCAAGTATGAACATCTGCGATCTAGCTGAATTGAAACAATTCCAAACAAGAGGAGGGGCTTTCACTATACCTTACCGCCCCACCCACCCCCGAATATTCAAACAGAGCGCCCTGTGTGGCAGAATTCTCACTCACATACAGAGGGATCCAAAGGCAATTACAGACAAACAGAATTATTATTATTGTTTTAAAATATACAGATATGTTCTATACAAGTATATCCCAGTCGGTCACGACTTCTTATTTACATTTACATTTTTGTCTAACTCTATGGAGTTTGAGAAGTTGTCCTGCCAAAACTTAGAAACTAGACAGATAGGAAACATTGTGGTACAATTATACACGCAGTGACTGAAGGGGATATAAACCATTTATTCTGAAGCTCAGAGATGCTGTTCACCCAAATCGTCTGGGTTATCAGCAAAAAAAAAAATAAAAATAATATCAATATAATCTGGATAGTCCATTACAGCTCACATGCAGTTTGCCAGTAGAAACACAGTCTAGGGGGGCTCCTGTGTTACTGATCCATTTCAAATGAACCTCTGTGTTAAGCAGCCACAGAACTGCACTGCGTCCCAAATTCGCTGCAGGTGTTCTGGCTGCGTTCGTGCAGCTGCTGCAGTCTGGGTGTCTCTCTGCTCCCTGACTGGTGGCTCTCTACTCGCTCACACGTCTGTCTCCTTGCGCAGTCTCTCCATGCGGCGCACGTTGCGCTCCACGGCGATGCGGTTCGTTATCTCGGTGGCGCAGGACGAAGGGAACCAGCCTCTCTCCCCGTCCCGCAGCCTCTCCCCTTGGTACCAGCCTGCGGGGGTGCAGACACTTCTATTACTAACACCTTCGGTTACTAACACTTAGTCATGCTGTTTGTCATTCCTACAGTCCTAACACCGCCAGCCTTACGCAAATTTGTCTCCTTAGAAAATTGCTTATATTTATTTAGTACGTTTAACTACTGTAAAATTCTCTGCCCCAGCCCTCCTCACCCTCCACTTTGTGCAGTACCAGGACCACGTCAGCCTGCTGCAAGCTCAGCTCGTCTGGCTGCTTGGCCCTGTGGCCCTTTATGATCTCCACCTGCGGCAGATCTGAAATGAAACACAAGAAAAAAGACAAGGACTTGCAGCCTAACACCACCGAAACACAGAAATGACTTTATATTGAGCATTACAGTGCACGTGCAAATTACAGTAAAACACACATACATTATATTATATTATACATATATATATATATATATATATATATATATATGATAGATTGATATAGGATAGACTGCTGCTGTCTGTCCTTAAAAGGTATAAAGTGTAAAGCATATCCCCCCTGCTCCACGAAGCTCGTGTTTCCTGCATTGCGATTATCAGTTTACCTTCTTTGTTTAAGTCCTCGTTGTCTGTGTGTTTGTGGTGCTGGAGGGCAATGACCCAGCGAGCTCGGTCACTCCTGAGAGAGGGAGAGAGGAAAAAATAAATAATTCAAAAAGATAAATAGCTGGATAACGGGAACATGCTGGAATACAATCACCACAAAGAACGAGTAGTACAGAACTCTACAGCATGTTCGCATGAAAGCTGCATTTACTTTACCAGTAGGGGGGGTTCAACCACAGATTTTACAGTCCTAAGCTCCATTAACACAACTTGCAATGGGAATATTAAAAAATGATGCCAACTTAACTGTATTTGTATGAATCTATGTATGTAAAAAAAAAACATATCGATCTATCTATCAATTGCTTTTTATTTCGATGATTACATTCTACAGCACCTAGGAGGAGGTCTCCCACGCTAGAGCTGGCCCTGCATACCCCTGCTTAGCTTTCGAGATTTGACAGCAGCATGGCGCGGCTGTGCTACAGAGTGTAGACGGGGACTCACGGCGACTCTGCGACCAGCGCAATCTGCTCCTCCTTGCCCTCGCTGTTCCTCTTCATCACCACCTTGAACATGTTGGGGCTGGAGCTGCTGCGGGGCGAACCACTCGCCAGCTGCCCCTCGCTGCTCTCTAGAAGCTCCACCTCTATTTGCTCCAAAGTGGCGTAGTCCATCACCAGATAGCTCTCCTCACTAGCAGAGGAACAAAATCATCCAAGAAGAAACACTTCAAGCAATAACATATGTTTTGCATGTCAAACCTTTTATCCAATACATATTTTAACAATATTATTTCTAAAACACACACATACATTTAATTTTAAAGCAAATTGTAAAAGTATGCCCCCTCCCCAACTTCATACAATATAGAAGCCAAGTCAGTGTGGCAAGGAAGGGGTTAATCTGGGACGGAACGCCTTCTCTTGTAAAGAGGAGCTTTTGTTGAAAGTCTTGCTTGATGCTAAACTTGGCAGGACAGTTGTTTTCCTCATTGTAATCTCTCTTCATCTTGCTCCCAAAATGAAACTCTCTCAATAAAGTGATCCAGAAGCAAAATGATTGAATGCATTTCTGCTATGTTATGCCAATCATTGCCATCAATATGTAGGATGTACAGTGCGACCTCTGTCAAGTAAAGATATTCTACACCCTGGTATGTATAGATCGATGCAAAAGAAGGTCTGCATTTTATTTAATGCAGTATTACTGCTTTCAAGAGCTTTATAAAGTCAATGTGTCCTTCATTAGTTGCCGCTATCTAAGAGTGCTCTTGTCAACTAAAAATAAGGAGGAGGGGGGCAATGGGCCGGTCAGTCTTCACACCAGTTACCGGACCAATGCTCTGCATTCATGTTTTGACTAACAAACATATAAAAAGGCAGCATGCAAGCTATCCAGGAATCTGGGAAATGTAGGAAGCCATGAAGCCCGTCTCCCACTGCTGACATTAAGGGACGCTGCGCGGATCTTTCTCGGTCCTCTGCTGGCTGATTTCTTACAGCTGCCTCTTTCATCGCGTTCTCCTACCCGAGGCAGGAATGCAGAGTCACGACCTTTCACTGCAGGCCTGGAATTCTAAAGAAGTGTGAATACTCGCTGCTAACCCCGATGAGGGGGGGCACAGGCAGGGCTCTGCGTTTCAACTCTGCAAGCACGACTGGGAGGGTTTGATTAAACTGCAGCACTCCATGAAAATGGCTGCAGAATCAACTTTTACTGTGAGTTTAATAAGGTCAATAAAGCACTACAGCAACAACTACCTCACATATCCAAAAGAACTGTCCAAAGAAAATCTATACATTTTTTGTTGCTCGTTTTCTTAAAAGGAAGAAAAAGTGTCTTCTTAACGGAAATACTACTAGCTGCAACTGTAGTTGTCCGTGCCACTGTGAAACCGTGAACCTTGAAAATCTGCAAAGCACTCTTCGCGCTGTCAGACCCACCTTTTCTTTCTGGTGACGATGAGCACGTCGTTGAAAAGGAACAAGTAGTAGCTCTTGTTGGTGAAAGTCTTCCAGAAGATGCTGAGCTCCTCTGTGCAGACCGCCAGCTCGCCACGTTTCTGCAGCCACCGTGACGCAGACACCAGGGGGAAGGGCTGAGAGGGAACAACACCACACAGCACGCTTATGGATGAAAGTTAGAACGAGCACAGAGATAAAAACAGCTGGATCACAGCGTCTGTGATGCACCTGCGTTTTCAAAGCCTACCTTAATCTTGCCAAATTCCATCTGCTTCTGTATGGTGTACATCTGTTCGGTCCTCTCCATTCTGCGGGCTCCATCGTTGCACTGCTTCACCAGCTGAACAGGGAGACAGAGAGAGCGCTCAGCTGAATCCTTTACAGAGTGAACGAGAGTTGCTAGCTGGGTGGGCAGTGTCCTCTGCTGGAAAGACATCCCTACGAGTGGGGAATCCAGAGCACTATCAGAGAAGCAAAACTGAATTGCTCCTCGGGGAATGCGGTTTCAATCCTGAAATTCTTTCCTAAAGAAAAACAATCGCTCTATGGTGCAAGGTATGAGCTCCTCTGATTTGATTCTGGTGAATCTTCATTACCTTGCTGATGGATTTCAAAGCCTTCACTGCAGAGTGGTATTCTTCAAGGTGTGTGCTGGTTTTCTGGCAGATAGTCTGAAAAAAAAAAAAAAAAAAAAACATGAATAATAATAAAGTTTGCATGCTTTACAAGTCACTGTTAGACTAAACCCGATGCCCAAAACTGTGCTATTGTAAAGCAGCATAAGAACCGGACCGCCACGCTGGTGCAGAAGGTGAAAGAGGAAGTGTGCACTCACATCCATAAGCAGAGGCAGGCGGGTCGCTCTCTGCATCGGCAGGATGAGGAAGGAGATCATGGGCAGCCCCCCGCAATCCGTCGTCATCTCGATGTGCTTCAGAGCCTCCTTGAAAGCTGTGTTGCTTGCCCTGCAACACCCGACAGACAAAAAAAAAAGACAATTAAGAGAAGCAGCTGCAGAGACTGGGGGAGAACCACACAGTCCCACAAGTGAGAGTGCGTATAGGCTGTGAAACATGGCGCCACTCCGGTACCGCTGGAGCAGTCCAGTCACAACTCGTAGAATAGGCAAGCTAAGCCATGACTCGCATCTCTCACACAACTGTCAGTCACTAGTCCTCTTGATGCAATGACAAAAGCATTGGGAACTATTGCAAACTACTTCTTTAAGGAAGACTAGAAATGCTGACGAAGACGGCAGCAACAGTGAATGGACGACTGTGGACACAAGCCGTGAAGCGGCTGCTGTAGGGATAGTGAACCGCACAGATAACTCTTCAAAAGAAGATGCAACCTCTCATATTAATTCCTGTTTAAGAACTTCAATATTTTAGTGACGTTCCGCTAGCTTCAGATTTAGGACTACACCCCTGTCCGGTACGGAATTTTAAAAATGTTTCATCGTGACCTTTTAAAATGTGAGCGAGCCCTTTGTAGAAGAGCTGCTCTCGGTGTTACTCACAGCAGTTTCTGCAGCGTCCTCTGCTGGTAAACCTCATTGGAGCAGTAGATTATGTAGGGTTTGAAGTGGGTGGAGGCGTGGTTCTCCACGATGTCGCTGATGTCTCTGATCAGCGGGTCCTCCGCGTGTCGTTTCTCCAGGTCGGAGAAGAACCTACGACACAGTGCAAGAGACGCCTTTACACACGAGTTAAAAAAAAAAAAAAAAATCAGGAATCCCTTTATTACAGGGCTTTACTGTACGCCATGTTCCCCCAACACAGTAAAGACGATCAACAGAGTGGCATGGAAACAGAGGGTGTGGCTTAATAAAAGATATACGGTTTAATTAAATGGTGGGATTGCCGGGGGACAGGGCCACACTGATCTCCTACCTTCCTTTTATACAGACAGGTTCTTACAAGAAGAAAATCACCTGCTGCAAGCAAGTGTGGGGTTATATTTCAATAGACTCTCATTGTAACTTTCTGCTGTTCTGAAACTGGGACATTGATACAGAGAGAATAACATCATTGTCTTGCATCATCTCTGTTGTCCAGCGGTTAGGGCACTGGGTTTGGAGCCTGGCCATTGTAACTTCACAGACTAGGGAGGGCCAGAAATATCCTTAAGACTGGCACAAAAACCTGCATGTACTTTACATGCATTTCAAGAACATATTTTATCTGAAAGCAAACATCAGTAAAAAACAATCATTAACCACCTTGTTTATTCATCGTGTTAACTACACCGCAGAACTACACAACAGATCTTCTTTTCACTCTACATTTGAAAGAATGTTTTCCCCCCCCACTAGCTAAGCCAAACCCTCCCCCCACCACTAAGAGTTAAACAATGATAATATGATTTTGGTATTTTGCTGCAAAACACTAGTAAATCAAACCGCCTGTGCTTTGTTATTAAAACAAACAAACACAATCCGAAAGCTGCCTGAGTTACAGAAATGCAAACAAAACAGGAGCAAAAGGGCAGCTGTTCTTTGCTGGCAGGCTCAGCAAACAACACTGAGCAACTCCTGCAAAACAAACCAAGTTTGAAAAGCTCTGGCTACTATAGATGTGTATGTCAGCTCCTTATCTAACAAACAAGCCTGCGTACAGTGACACCGCCGCATTTTAATCTCAAATGAAACAGACATTTCCATTCCGAGACGGACACAGCATAATTCAAAAGCCTCTGTGGTTACACAACAATAACCCCAGAATGGCTTCTGAGCAACAGTCTAGTGTACTTTACTAGGCGTGGCAGGTACAGTAGTCACATGGCTTTTGTTTGCAGGGTTTTTGGTTTGGACCGCTCCCCTTTGGTGCAACTTGGTATGGCTGTGAAACATCAGGAGTTATGTGAACTCTGTATGCTTTGTTTAAATCTCTTAGTATGGCCTCAATCAAGTACATTACATTAGTGTAACCACCACTTATGCCTCATTCAATGTACTGAAGTGCTAACCTTATCCCATTTTTCTTACATACATGGAAAGCATTTTTGGAAGGTAGTTAAAACATGTTTTTTTTTTTTTAAATCGCTTTATGAAAAATTAATGATTTTTCCTCGATTCTACAAACAACTTGATTATTAATGGATCAGCTTGAAACTACCCTGTGAAAGTGATTAGTATTCAACTTGCTCAAACAGGATTATTCCGCACTGTGTTCAAATCTAACTAGAAAAACAGCCACCGAGCAACAGCTAGTCTAAAACAAAACAAAAGCGCAGCTCTTCAGCTGAACAAGCGGACACATGTGAGTGTGTCGGCTGACTAGCATGAGCTGGATTGAAAACAGGGAAGCAGCAATGTGATTAAAAAGGTCATGTTTCAACACATCCTCCTTGTCTGAGCATACAGAGATTAAAGTGTACTGGACTCCAGCACGAATCTACACGACAAGCAGGCTTTCCAGGCTTGAGATACTGTCTACCGGAAAAATAAAAATAAACACAGAATAATAAAGGCAATTAGAAATAGCTTCTCCCCATATGCAAGAGCAAAACACCAAATTAAACCCGTCTTTGAGGGCTAATTAACTGAGCTGCGTTGATGGATTATTCGTGGATTGCTGCCAGGGAAACAAAACAAACCAGAAGAGCAACTTTAAGATCTTAAAGCTCCGTACCTCCAAACGCTCAATCAGAATCTGAAAGAAACTAAGTCAAGCAGACAAAAGGAGGCACGAGTCTAAACGTTCGAAAACGCTTGGCTTCACAGACCCTAGTCACTAACCTTGGAGTATCTCACATTCTGTAAGGTTGCCCGAGATTAATTCAGATTGAGGCGTGTGAAAGCCGCAGTTAGTTTCCTGTAGTTTCGGAAGTGCGTTTTTTCTGTACCTCTTGCTGACCTCCAGGATGTCGGAGATGTTGGAGAAGAGATGGTGGTGCTCCGTGATGTTCATGGTCTTCCTCAGCTCCTTGGACTTCTTGAAGAGGCGCACCAGGATGTCCAGACTGTGCTGGTACGAGTGTTCGGACATGATGATCTCGAAGATGGCCTGCCACAAAAATAAAAAGCGAAGCGTGCATCGTCACGGGCAATCGCGAACACCAGTACGCTGGCAACACCTGTCATAGACGCCCACTCTTATATACAAACGATCTACAACAGGTTTGAATTATTGCAATGACCGGAATGTGTTCACTAGTCACAACTGACTGCCTTTAACCCCAATATGACCTATACTACAGGAATGGAAGCAAGACCCCTCCCCCAATACATAAACATTTGATCCATTCCTGGTTTTATAATGAGTTTAATAAGACACACCTGAGCTTGTTACACACACACTGTGGCTGATCAAGCTTATATTAAAACTAGGCATGGATGAGTGTTTGTGTTTGTGCGTGCGTGTGTGTGTGCGTGCGTGCATGCGTGTCTGTGTGCGTATTTGTGTTAAGATTGCTCTGGCTGTATGAGAATTAGACGGGGCCTGTGAAGCTGTCAATCGTACCTCCTGTCGCTTGCGCTCCTCGGGTGAGATCTGATCCAGGATGCCTCGTTCTTGTACCTGGCAATAAAGGATCAAATCCCAATTCAATCATCAGCCTTACTGTTTATTTCACGAAGCACTGTTCACGAAGTCCTGGTAGTGGGGGAGCAACCCCCACAAAAACACCTGTTTGAAATCCCCACCCCTACTTTTAAATGCGAGTGCCTAGTTCACATTCTTCATACAAGGCACAGATCTACAAGAATGAGACTGACTGCAAGCAGTAGCAGATTGAGCCATTTCAGGTTTGGCTGAGAGATGCAGTAGTCACAAATCATAAGAGGGAAAGGCTGCTTTGTCCTACTGGATTTCCATTCCAAAAAAGAGAAGCGTACCAGGGACTGCATGTTCTTTCAAACTTTAATACATTCACAAAAAGAATGCGTCTGAGATTACAAGAACTAACCTAAATCCATATTTAATATCAGCCTGGGCCTTCGTCCCAAGTCCCTAAAGATTACCTGGCAAGTCAGCTCACTAGATCTCACTCTTGTCCTATTTCCCTAGAAGCTGTAAGGCAGGTTTGTCCTGTATCCCTCCCCCTGCACCGCAGCACTGTTTATAGGGCTGGGTTTGTCTTGCATTCACCCCAGGAGTATTTTTCCTGCTTCAGTTGAAATGGCAACAGTACAATGAACAAAAAGAAGAGGAAGAGAAAAGACTAGGAGACAAGCACCTGTCCCAGTCTCCTGTGAAGGAGCTGAATCAAGCTGCCAGTATAAAAATACCATGAATGGTAACATAAAGTACGAGACTTCTGTATTATACAGAATGTTTAAGGCCTGCTTGCCAACATTTGGGCACAGCTGGTAGCCATTAAAGACACAGCTGGGAAAACACACAGAGGGGGCACATGTGTGCATTTCTCATTAGGTCTAGGGTCCAGTGATATTTCTCTAACCGCTACATAAAATGAGATTAAAATACAGATTAGTCAAATTTAACAACAAGTTGTGCACTGAGAGCCGAGAGAGAGTCTGCAACAGCTTCTCTACTAATGCAGATCAGTACTGCAGTGTTAAACGTTATGTCAGTCATTGTCATGGGAAAAGCACCCTTGCAGTTGGATCAGATGACACAGCATGGTTTTGAACTGTTAACTCAGTTTCATATAAAACTAATTCAATTCAATAAGAGGACACAGCGTTATTTTGAACACTTTTATATAAAAGTAATTTGATTCTTTACTGCTGAAGCAGGATGGGTAACCATTGTGATTCGCACCCCATTTCCATCACAACAAACAGGGACGGCATTACGCCTCCTCCAGCTCACCTCTCCCAGCTGATTAAACCCTCCCTCCCTCCCTCCCTCCTCGCCCCTCACCTCCGGCAGTTGGCTCCAGGTCAGCTGGGTGGGTCGGTAGTTCCTGACCACGATTCCCTCATCCGGCCCTGGCTGCTCCACGTGCACAAAATCATCGTCTGGGTCCTGGTTGCTGGAGTGGAGCCCCCTCTCCTGAATCTCCTGGTACAGCCGCGGCTCTGAGGAGAGAAGCCGGGTCAGGAAGTTAGTCAGGGTCTCCGAGATCGAGCCCCCCTCCCCGGCCGAGGACCCCGGCCAGTCCCAAGCCGGTTCCAGGGAGTTAGCGACCAACGAGAACCTCCGGAACACCCCCTCTAAGGGGGTCTCCCCCTGCTTCAGGTCCATGGGTCTGACCGCTCACAAGAGAAAGGGGCGCACTAGTTCTCTCTGTGTGCCACTACCAGCTCCCTGATGTGGCGCCTGCCTGCAGAATCTGGCATGTATACTTCAAAACCAGTTTCTTATGTAAAGCACTCAGCCCATGACACAAGACACGTTTTAACTAACAAATACGACTCACTGGACAAACCCACTTTAAACCTACCACTGGATGCATGCAAGCTTTTTGCTTGATCTTTTTTTTTTTAACTATGTCTGAACAAAGTATATGACTACAGAAGCGGTCATCAGAAGGTATCACTGAATGAGAAACAATGTGACATACCATCTTTGAAGGAGCCACCATGCTTTGTATTCCTCTTCCGTCCTAAAGATTTCTGATCAAAAAGAATCAAATATTAGCATGAATTTACTGGAAATGCGCATAAGAGTACAGGGAGGGTTTTTTTTTCAATCTTAAATAATTATAATAATAATAATGACGGCTCAAAACTAATTCTGTTACAATTAAAAAAAAACCCTTTAAAGCATGAGACATTTGAAGGGGTGGACAATGCTGTCTTTGTCGATCCTGGTCTTTGTTCCAACCCTGTTCTAAATTGTTTAACTGAACCAATTAAACCTCCATCCAGACTCTGAAGTGGTTCATTATCTCATTTAAACCTGGAGTGGAATGGCCCTCCAGGACCGTGATTAGACACCCCTGTTCTAAATAATAATAATAATAATAATAATAATAATAATAATAACAACAACAACAACAACAACAACAACAACAATATTCAGATTATGAAGAACCCCTGATGAAATAAAAGCACTGCTCCTCTGGTACCTTGCTCCTGCCGGGGCTGCGCGGGCTGGGGGCCCTCTCCTCCTGGACGGGTTTCAGAGTGGCCCCTGTCTTCACAGGCTCAGGGGCCCCTGTCTTCACAGGCTCCAGGGCCCCGTTGTGGAAGCCCTTGACCGCCGCTCGGTAGGACTGATTCCTCCGATTCCTGCTCAGCATGCCACCGCCCTCCTCATCAAAATCATCCGCGTTGTAATCCTCCCAGCTCACGACTGGCACAGAGGCACGCTTCTCCTGCTGCGAGATGGCCTCCCACATGGGCATGCTCACCCCAGTGGTGTGGTACCTCTGTTTGGGCCTGCTGGCCACTGCCAGGCCCTTGGGAATAAGCTGCTGGGTGCCTCGCCTTCGGGAGGCCTCGCTCTGTGTGCTCAGGATGATCTTCTTGGGCTCGTCCTCCGGAGAGGCGGAGAGTTTGGGCAGGGACAAGTCCACCTTTGGGAGGTGCCCCAGGGAGTGGTGCTTTTCTCGGGATGGGGTGGCTGCTGCTGCTGCAGCCGAGGGCTCGCTGCGGCTGGCATCCAGCTGCAGGTCAGAGGCAAACTGTCCCGCCAGCAGGAGTGGGGCCTGGTCCCCCATTGAACCGACCGAGTGCCGCTGGGTCATGCTGTTTTTGCTTCTCCCCACCCCCTCCAGAAAAACATTAAAAATAACCCCCTTGTTTAGAAATCAAAATCTACACCTGCGGGTTCTACAGCACTACAGGAGCTTCTCATCCTTTTCATTTTTCAAGGAAATAAGGATTTCCTGGAACGGAAAAATAAACAAATTAACTGAGATAACTATAACACAATTCAACAAATAATACCACACTGTAAAGGCTGGGGTATCTCAATACTCCATTGTGGGGTCTTTGTTCCAACCTTCCCAACGCATATAGGAGGCTGTGTGGTCCAGTGGTTTAAGAAAAGGGCTTGTAACCAGGAGGTCCCCGGTTCAAATCCCACCTCAGCCACTGACTCATTGTGTGACCCTGAGCAAGTCACTTAACCTCCTTGTGCTCCGTCTTTCGGGTGAGACGTAGTTGTAAGTGACTCTGCAGCTGATGCATAGTTCACACCCCCTAGTCTCTGTAAGTTGCCTTGGATAAAGGCGTCTGCTAAATAAACAAATAATAATAATGATTGAACCACCACCAGTTCTCCCTTCATCCAGCACATCTGGCTGTGGTGCACAGGTCCAGTCCTTGAGGTGTGGAGCCCCCTGGTCTTTGTCCCACCTGCACCATACATTATATAACAGAAGCAATGTTTCCTCCTTCAAGGTTAATAATTTAATGATACTTACAAAACCTGGAGGACTCCAGACCTTGCAACCATCAGCAATGCCAGCATCAATCCTGTGAAAACCCTAAAGCTGAGGGGGTTGCCTCATTTCGCCACGGTGTTTTTTTTTTTTTGTTTCAGCGATTACCTTGTGAGGCTTTGTAATTTCCCCTCAACCCAGACGCCTATAGTTGGATTCTGTGTCACGCTTACTCACACAACACAGTCTTCCACTCCTCACGCCCCTGCATGTAATCTATTTATAACAGACTCAACACAAACACCGGGCAGTTTACTCAGCCACAACTCTGAAAGCATTTAAAATGAGGAAAAAACGACCAAGTGCAGGGACTTGGGTGAAATTAAATTTTGAACTTTAAACTTATCAAATGTCAAAAATTAGTACAAAACGTAACTCTGAAGCAAACACATAAATCAAACTGCAGGGTTTAGCTAATAAGACAATGGGGTTTACCTATGTGCGTTATTAAAAAAAAAATAATAATAATGAGGAAAACTGAACTGCTGTGCAATAGGGGTTGACATTCCCGTCTGATTTGCTATTAGTCGAAGGTTTTTTTTTTTTTTTTTTAAATTTATTTAAAACAGATTTCGTTATATAATGAACGTTCCCTGGTTACGTAAAACGCGTTCTACATCTTGTTTTGTTTTAAAAGCACACAGTGACAAGGCTGTGCTAAAACACGAACAATAAACATACCGTAAACGAAACCTGAACTCAATTATATGATTAGCCGAGCACAGCTTGTTTGTAGCACAGTATTGCCATGTTCAATCCTGGAGAGGAGTTCAAATGCACTGAACACGAAAACAAAAACAGTAGACCTGGAAGCGATCATCATTCAATACACCCCCCAAAGAACTTCATTAAGTTACGGAAAAATTACTTATAATTGTTAAATAATAGTAAAGCACTATGCGGTTAGGTGCAAGCTCACCCCGGACAACCAAACGTAGTTACCAGCACGTTCCAGCAGGTGTGCAAGCGGGGCATTCAGACAAGCCCTGCCAAAGTAATCTCAGGTAGCAAGCGTAGAAACATATATATATATATATATATATACACTGACACTTTATATCTAGATATAAAACGTGCTGCACCACCACACATTTCATTTGCATAAACAAATGATCCAATAAAAAAGTCGAAATTAAATATAAAACACCACTTTTGCTAAGTATGTTCAACTTTCTTTAAACTTTGCAATCAAGTTTTTTTTTTTTTTTATGAACCCCTCAACTTTGCACCGAAGCGAGATCAAACATACATTCTGTCGAGTAAAACCGTTGTTTACTCCGCGGCCTCTATCTGTTTAAATTATAACAGGAACATTAAACCCGCCTCACTTTCTTTCCTCGTTTCTCTATCTTTTCCTCAGTCGAGTCCCGGAGCTGCTTTCTGTTGAATTTGCCCTCTGTTTCCCAAGTTTCGAAGTCGATTCCCTGCTTCACAGATTCCAATGTGTGTTGCATTCTTTCACTTCCTGAACTCGTCCCTCCCGTCCCGTCTGAGTCAATTGCACTATGGAATGGTGACGTCACTACAGGTGTGCAACGGGCAGTCAGTTACAGTACCATCACATACACAGGTACAAAGCATAGAAATCGCCCAACGTTATCTTATCCAGAAACCTTACCCACAGTAAGTGTGGGTATCTTATTATACAGTGTCAGTTTAGTGACTCGGTTCACGGTTTGTATTGAGTCACATTTTACTGTGTCTTACCTTTTGTGTCTTTATAAAATGTATTTAATTATAAAAACAGATGTGAGGATTTAGTCAAGTACAGAAACGAAAATACTCGAGAAGTAACAGAGACTTCTATAGTGGGGTCAATAGGGGCTCTACATACAGTATGAAGCATATTTATAATAATAATAATAATAATAATAATAATAATTAGGGACCCATGGAGACTTTTCCAAGTCTGCTGTACAATGAAACAGGGTAATGTGATTCATCTTGTGAGATACTATTTTAAGAGATAAGTACAGTAACTGTTTCCAGACAGTTGTAGACACAAAATATACTGTGGGTAATATGACGACAGTAGCGTTTTGCAGTGGATAAGGCAAAACACTGTAGCCTATTAATCAATTCACTTGTGTTAATTTATCACATGGAGATTCAAAGACTAGACAGGTACAGATGGACACAATGAGAACTGGCTGCAAATAGAGCGATTGAATCTTTTTGACAAATTTAAAAGAGAAAAAATACTGTACATACATCAACATATAATCATAAACAGTAATGTTTATACCAGTTACTAATAATAATAATAATAATAATAATAATAATAATAATAATAATAATAATAATTTGTTATTATTAACTATGTATTCTTTTTTTTAGACAATTTCTGTAATTGTGTATTAGAGGCAAAACAATTCCATACACGGTCACGTGTTTTCCAATAACAGGTAACTGCCGTGTTGTACTTTGACATTTGTAAATACCAGTTTGTGCAACAATGCGCCAGCTTTCCGTTTGCACAATACAGTGACCTGATCTATCCAATACAGCGACATAGGCGCCCCCTGCTGGTAAAAAGCTACATTGTCCTATAAGGAATAATTGTAATCTGCTCGGTGCTAAAGTGACACCACACAGATACAGGCACACACACACACTTACACATAAACAACACACTCGAACGTGTAACACATTGGTTACCTGAGACCTACCTGGAGCAGCTTTAGATAAGGATTTTGTGACTTGCCATAACAGAGAGAAATACAGTTTGCTTAAACAGGCACAGAAAAGTTCAGAATATATAAATATATCTATATTTATTTGGACACATGGGGCCCTATTTTGCATTGTAAAGCCTTTGTTACCACATCATTCATTCTTTCTTTTTTAAAATGAATAAACTTGGTTCTTCTAAGTCTTGTAATATTAGGTGTTTTGGTTGTTTTCCTATACTTTATCCTGTAAAAGAAGAATACATTGCTTCAAAATAACAGTTTCCCTTAGTAAAAGCACAGCAACGCGTGATAAAGCCTTGTGAAAGCACGATAAAGCACAGGCAAGCATTGTAAAGCACAGACAGGTGTGGCAAACCACAGTAGTAAATGTATCACAGTATAACCCTTACCGAGGTAAACAAGGTCAACTTTTATAAGGGAAGGTATATTATAAATTTATTTAGAGAGACTTGTTTATCCATGTTGTTATTTTTTTACATAGATCGCATTTAAAAAGTCTTATTACAGAAACATAAACCACCGTAAATCGTAATCATGATGGAAATGGATGTTATTACAATTGCCCTTGGGATATTCAGAATGTTTAGAACGTTTTTTTTTTTTCATTTTGATGCTATGTAATGCAATTCTATAAATGGAACACTTTTCTTTCTCCAAGCGTGTGCATTACAGCAGCCTCTTGAATGCATTCGAGCCTTTAAAGAATATAAAGGAAGGTGTGGAATCAGCTTCATTCTGTCTGTCTCCGTGCTGCTGCATCACTCCCCAAACAGAACTGCTCTGGATAAACACACTGAACACAACTGGCTTTAATAGTGTCTTAACAGATCAGGCCAGTGGCTGTATTTGTTTCTAGTCTATTATTTTTGTTTTCAGCAACCCACAGCAGATAAAGACTGCCCTGCTGCTTTCAAAAACTGGACTTGAACAACGCTCAAGTTTGAAAAACTTTGCTATGCTCTTAGAAAAGTTTACCACAGTACCTTTGCAGTTTTCCTATGATTATACAATGTCATTTACCATAGTTTACTGTGGGTTACCATGTTTTGTAATGTGCTTTACCGTACATCTCCGGGCTTTACAATGATTACCTATGCATTACCATGCTTTCACTATGCTTTATTACACTTTACTATGCTTTTACTGTGGGAAGCTTTTATAAGAGCATTGCCTCCTGTTTGCATAATTTTTCTGTTATACAAAAAGTGTAGGGAACAAAATCCATAGACACACCTCAGACATGATTAAAGATTTATTTAATCCCAAGTGACAGAGCCAGAAAATGCCTTTTTCTTGGGTTTATTTTACACAAATATACCAAGATGCTACATAAGCAAGGCTGCAGAAGATAAGAGACAAAGACAGAAAGAAACATTATACAGGATTTTAGCATACGAGTCTCTCTCTTATATATATATATATAGATATATAGAAAATCTGCTAATGGCAATGATGTTATATAACTCTGCTTTAATAGATATCTTTTTTGCTTCAACATCAATATGGCATCCAATGAATTTAATGTTCCTGAATGTTTACCCAACAAGGAAACATCTTTATTCCATGAATTATTCTTAAATATTTATATATATAATCTTTATTTGCAAATCTAGCGTACATATACAGGGGATCGGCCCATGCTGTATGTACAACATTCAGAAAACACACATTCAGCACACTTTGGGGGGTGAAATCGGTCTGTGCTAGTGAATCTAGTAGCCTGTTGGTCCTGCTGCTCTTAGCAGTAAAAAGAAAGGCTCAGAAGAGTAAATGAAAAACATTGGGAGATTGGAAATACAACCAAAGTGCTGTACAGCAGCCCAGTCACCCCCCAGCACGGTCAACAGCTAGTTCGTTCCGGTGTCCTTTCTGCCTATACGGTAACAAGGACATCTGCCTGCTTGTTACTATATAATGAAGTTCATGTGTCTGTTTTATTAATTGTTTTACAACACAGCGATTTCCCATAAAGAAGTGAAATGACTGCGCATCTCACAGTCCGTTACTTGGTTACTTTGAGAAGATATTCATACAGGGGTGAGCAGAAACTGGTACTTGCCTTTAAGAAATATTTAAAATCATCGGCAGGTATTCAATCAATCTTTCTGCACACCCCTAATTAACTTAACCTGGAGTGCAATATTAGCTGGTGTATGGAGTTCAATATGTTTTCCTTCAACCCAAACTTAAAAAAAATGCTGTGAAAAAAATGCTGCCTTTCTGATTTACTTTACTTAATTAACGGTAGATTAAAAATGTGTCTAAAGTCATCGTTTCACCATGTCAAAAGAATTTAGTACTGAATACCCCCCAAACCAGAAACCAAAAAGTTTACACAGCGAACCTATGACAGCCTAGAGAGAGAGAGAGAGAGAGAGAGAGAGAGAGAGAGAGAGAGAGAGAGAGAGAGAGAGAGAGGAGGTTAAACTCTGTGCCAGTCGTTGAAGGGTTAATCTGTGTTTTTTGAGTTCTGCTAAGCACCCAGAAGAGCCAGATTCCTTAGCCCTGCAGTCACATCGTTAGAGCTGGTGATGCCACTGCAGTGTGCAGCGTGGTGAATGGAGTCCTGGGTGGGACAGTACAGCGTGAGTGGCTCCCTCTATGCACAGCACAGGTGTATGTATGTTTTATCTAGACAGGTACTAGGTGTGTCTCTCTCTCACTCAGTGCGGAGAATGTTAGCGCTTTCCTAATGCTTCGCTATGTCTCCTTTCTTCAGGATGATCTGCCGTTGCCACGGCGCCAGTTTAGTCTCGTCATACCCCAGGGTTCGGATTTTTTCCAGCTGCTCCTTCTCCTCTTCATCTTTCTCCTTCTTTGTCCTCTCGTCCTCTTGTCTGGGGTGGGGAGGTAAAGAGAAGCCAGTTTAAATCACTGCAGTTTTTATCACTTTAGTTTTATAGATTTTAAAGTTGCCATAATAACTTATATAGGGCCTTCATGGATTCGGGTCAAGAGACACTAACTCTGTATATCCCGATTCATTTCCTGAGATCGCAAAATGATTAAAATCATTTAAACCTCAGGGCAGTGCTACAGCAGATCCCTGACAGGAGATAAGACACCATTCTTGCCACTGCTGTCAAATGCCATGCAGTTACACACTGTAAACACCGCGTGGTGATGCTCTTACTGTAATGAACATTATAAGTAGATTAGAGTTTTATAACGTGTCTCTTTATGACCTCTTCTTTATAAGCTGTGCAAGCACAACCTACAGCCAATACCTGCAGTGCCTGTAATGATCAGCTGATTCACTCATTTGCTTGGTTTAACAAAGCTCATGGGAGGTCATTATGCAAAGAACGGAAAGGCTTACCTTTTTTGCTCCCTGCGCAGCGCAGAGTGGAAGAAAAAAAAAAAAAAAGAAGAAAACAAATAAATCATTCAGAATTTGAACATGCATTTCATTTTGAAACAGAAGGAACAGAAAAAATACAGGCATACAAGAAAAGAAAGACACAAATAACAAAGGAAGGAAATAAAAAAAACAAACTAACGAAATAGAAATAAAGAAAGAAAGAACGAAAGAAAGAAAGAAAGAAAGAAAGAAAGAAAGAAAGGGAGAAAGAAAGACAGAAAGAAAGAAAGAGAAAAAGAAAGATAGAAAGAAAGAGTGAGAAAGAAAGAAAGAAAGAAAGAAAGAAAGAAAGAAAGAAAGAAAGAGAAAAAGAAAGATAGAAAGAAAGAAAGAGAGAAAAAGAAAAAGAAAGAAAGAAAGAAAGAAAGAAAGAAAGAAAGGGAGAAAGAAAGAAAGAAAGAAAGAGAGAAAAAGAAAAATAGAAAGAAAGAAAGAGAGAAAAAGAAAGAAAGAAAGAAAGAAAGAAAGAGAAAAAGAAAAATAGAAAGAAAGAAAGAGTGAGAAAGAAAGAAAGAAAGAAAGAAAAAGCAGGATAGAAAGAGTGAGAAAGAAAGAAAAGAAAGAAAGAAAGAAAGAAAGAAAGAAAGAAATTTTATTTTTATTGATTTATTTCTTTCTTTGATTTTGCAAAGTGTTTTATCGCGTCACGGAAGCACCCTAACTCACTTTTCGTCTTCCAGTTTCTTCTTCATTATTTCCCTCCTCCAGGCAGGCATAGCTGCTAAGCGAGCTTCTTCTTCTTTCTCCTTGAATCAAAGCAAAACGCAGTGAAATGCATGAACCCACAAAGCAGCTGATTTCTATTGTAATGACTGAACAGAGGCAGCCCTGAACCACACTGCCGTTTAACCAGATTAACCCTGCTGGTGTTTTATTTACATCTCCGGTACGACCCTTGCAAAGTTCCCCATAGCAATACTAAAGTGCAACAAAGCATTGTCAAAGCATGGTCAAGCATAGATCAGCATTGTAAAGCCCAGAGAGGTATGGTTACAGCAGATTAATAAACATGGCAAACCATGGTATGGTAGATGCATAGTATAAACATGGGGAAACTGTAAAATGACAAATTTACCATGGTAAACTTCTGTAAGGTGGGGGGTAAGAGAAAAAACAGGTTTATAGTTTATAGGTTTAGAATGGCTGTGTTAAAGTCAGCCACTGTTCAGAAGAGAAATCAGACTTCTGAAAAAAAACTGAGCAACACCATTTACATAAAGCAGCACTGTTTACTCATGTGATCGTCCTTGCATTACTGGTAGAATGTCTGGCAAGGCCATTGTCAGCTCAGCCCACAGCTTCACTTCACACTGATGTCAGCTCCACTGTCCTTCGCATTCAATGATCACATGATCACCAGCTGCTAGATGGGGGAAGTTTGCTCCATTCACAGTGGCACAACTTATTGTATCATCTCCTGTTTGGAGCAACAATTTTAAAACAAAGAAATCACGTACGACAGGCTTCTCCCCATTCTGATGCCAGTAGACACTGCACGATACCAGTACCCTCCAAAACCGCCTGATTAAATATGAAGCCTTTGCAGTTCAATGCAGACTGTTTGCTCCTCCTTTGTTACACACTCAGACATATATAATTCAGTCACTAGGCAGTAATGATTAGGTCTCCGAATGCTGTTGAAAAACATATAACTAGAATGAACTCTAACTGCAATCCATGCTCTGTCAGCAATACAAGCAGTGCAGTTTGCAGTCTGCTGGTATCGTTTTATACAGCTTGCTGTTTCCATGCAGTTGAACTGCAGTCCATTTCAATACCACTCTTGCACAGGAGCCTTGACTTTGCAACCTGGGCCCTTACCAGGTGCTTGTGTTTTGCAAATGAGTGTCACTTCGCTGCACCGTCTGACACGCTTAAGAGGCTGTCACAGAACGGTAACCTACAAATAAGTTCATGATTCATAAGCAAACATAACAACCGAACATGCCCGGCTGTCCTAAGTACCTGCTATTCTGTTCCAAGGTTACAAAAAAGCCGTCTCAGTTTGCAAGCATAGCCTCTCCAGCCTATTCAATTGTAATCGGAAGCCAGTGGCGATGGAGGTATCCAGCCCTGCTCATCTTCCACCCGCTATAGTGGAGGATCGCTCTCGGATTCCTGACATGAAGGATTTTCACTGGCAGAAACCCCCCAGCCTCTCCGTAAGACGATCTACACATTTAATTATTCATTATTCCCTTGGGAATTATAGAATGCAAAAAAAAAAAAAAAGAAAAGAATTGAAGTGAATGACAGCAGAGCGGGGAAAGTGAGTCGCGGAGGATTTGTGTTGCAAATGAAGTTGAGTGAACTTTCTACTTTTACATGATGATAGGATGGGCATGTTATCTGCTGTTAATTTGCACTGTGCAGTCTTGAGTGCTTGCTGTCAAACCTCAGGTTTATGAGCTTTGAAGAGTTTCTAGATAGCATTTTCTTGCAGAAAACTGAACTGACCCAGGGTGCTTTGACTGTCCTGAACCCCCGATTCCTGCTTAGTCACAATGAGGTTCATTACGGGCAGGTTTGAAAGAGCGTCGGCGTGCTCTGGGCTTGTGAAGATCACTTAACGTATGTTCGGGGGAAAGTCTACATTCATAAGACTGGTCAAGATCAGTCTGACTTACGAAAAGTATATTGCTGACAGTTAGTAAAATTACTTTGATACTGGCTGAGCGTTTACTGCGTTCTTGAAGTCTACCACAATTTAACTGCTTGCATACAGTATTTGTAGCATTTACACATCTAAGAAGACGAGAGCAAATGAATGGAAAATCGATCAGGAGAAAAGGGCTGAAATAAATGAATGAGAAAAATAAAAACAGAAACTTGATGCACGTTTTTATTATAAGAATGACTTGCAACACGATACTACATACACACAATCAGAACACTTGTAACAGGGTTTCCAGCTTCAAAAACCACATGAAAATTATAGAACACAACCCAACGACTTGCCACGCTAACCGATAAAAGAACAGAACACGTTTCAAATCTGGAAAAATCCAAACACAAAAACCAAAACCTCAAGCAGCAACATATTAACATGCACCATTTCATTCTCTATCCCAATACAGTCATGGTGAGTTGATGATCTAATCTAAACATTACAGAGCGAGAGGTAAACATGCATGCATAGAAAACACAAAGCCTCACACACATGATTTCAAAGAAACTCAATCGTCCTGGAGATGCTGGGACGGGAAACTGATTCCTCCGAGTCTGAATTCAACTCATTACCTTTGCTTGCTGCCAACTCATTGTCACTTCTCGGGGGAACACACTTGCACTGGTTTGGTGACAGAAACCAGGATTTCCAGACTCCCAGCCTCGACTTAAACCACTTCAGCCCACACTGTTTAATGCATAGCCCAGCTACCTCTCTCAATAACAAGGCAAGCAATCAGAATAAAACATTTATCACACTTTCAGACTAGCTGTTTTGTAGTTAAATCATTATTATTAAATCTATACGATACTTGATGTATTGATGACCACAACACACGTTCACATTTGTAACTGCAATCCTCTTCCGCTGCATTGAAATGTATTGTTCTGCTTTCAAATACTTTCTGTATTGTTCAGTCTTCTGCGTTATTTAGACGTACATGCATGCAAAATGTTTTCTTTTTTGTTTTGTTTTTATTCGGAATCCATAAATATTTCTAATAGTAACCAGATCATAGATTAATTAAAACCTCTTTTGTTTGACTTGGTGTCTTCGTTGAATTTTTTTTTTTTAATTGCATGGTAATGCAAAAACCTTGGATGGTTTAATAAACGCATTACAGTGTAGGTCAACGAATGAGTAAACTGGGGAACTCCTGACAAAGCCTGCGTATGCTACAGGAAGACCCCTGTCCCCCTGCTGTTGGATTGGGTACTGTATTTCATATACTGATAATATCACATTATGTCCATAATTAGCTAACTCCATGCTACTTCCACGCTGACAATAACCTTAAACTAAATTCTGTGACAGTATCCGAACAGCTTGTTTTAAGAAGGATTTACCAGAACCCTTTTGCTGTAGCTCATTTTTAGTTTTTTTTCCCCCGAATGAAATCGATAAGACAACCCCCTCCCCACCCCCCGAAGGTCAAATGTCAAAGAGTTCGGCTTCTTTTTCCTTCCAAAAGGAGAAGCTGCGGTCTATGTATCGACAGATCTCCTCATTGCTGAACTCGCCCAGTTCGGAGATGAGCTGGATGGAGTCCTTTCTGGTTGTAGGGACAGGTTGGTTGAGCTCCTCCACTGTGTCCTCAACACTCGGGGAGCCGAGGATCGACTCCGGTTGAGACAGTACGTCAGGGATGGTTTCCTCGAGCTCTTCGACGGGGCGTGTCTTGTCTGCACTCGCCTCCACCGAGTCCACCTGCACACCATCCACGAAGAACCTCTGCTTGATGTCCTCGAACCCATCTGTCCAGTCTCGCTTCCCGGACTCAATCTCCTCCATCACCTCTTGGTGGAATTCGCGGATCAGCTCCCAGCTGTGGCTGCCCAGCCGGTCAAACATCTCGTAGCACAGCAGGTGGCGGAATTTGCGTTCGGAGTGGGACATGCTCATCTCCAGCAGCTGGAAGTAACCCAGCATGAAGAGGTCCAGGGTCAAGTTGTCGTAGCTCACAGGGGCGCCGTTTATGTGTGGGAGGAAGTGCTCGGGCCAGTAGATCATCTGCGCCCTGCTCAGTCGTCTTATCTGCCGCGTGGGGACCTGGCTGATGATGGTCCTCCAGTGGCCGATGAGTTTCCCGACCACTTGCCTCTGCTTCATGAAGCAGATGAGCCTGTCATCCTCGCTGGTTGCATGTTCATAGTCAGAATCGACCTCACTGGGGTCTTCAAAACCCCTGCCCACAGCAGCCGAGATGCTTCTTCTTCTTCTAGACTGCTTCCGTCTGAAGGACTCTGTGAAGGTCCACTTGCGCCAGTGCTCAAGGAACAAGAACACAATCCTCTCCTTCCTCATGTCTATGTATTCCTGGACGTAACTCAGGTCTGTCTGGACCTGAAGACTGCGGGTCAAGTGATCTGGGCTGAACAGGGCGTCTTGATCCATGCTTAAGTTTTGATTGTACTGATCTATCTCTGCTTGACATACGTTTTCAGATCCCCTGTAGGTAAGTGGGGCATAGGACGGCATGATTATGGGCTCGTCCACAAGCTTCATGTTCGGCATGTCATGGGACGACTGCATGGCTTCGTTTGACCAGTGCAGCTCTCCGCTGTCGTAGAGGTAGTCCTCTTCCAAGATGGGTTCTGATCTGTAACTAGACTCGCTCCCCACCGGCAGTGACCTCTTGCGTTTGTAGACCCTGTTTGGTTTGCTGTCCTCCTCCCTCGATTGGCTTTGCAGCTCATAGTTTGCTTTCAGGTTTTTAACCGACACGCCACACTGCTTGATCTCTTTCTCCACCTCCTCCCTGGTAGAAAATGACTGAGATCTCCCGATATTGACTGAAGCTGCTGCTGCTTCTGCTGCTTGAGGAGACCGAGGAGGGCTTTGTACTGAGCTCCTGTGGTATTCAGGGAGGGCCCGTGGCATCATGTCCAAGATGTCTATCTCCTTGCCCCCCAGGGTTGCCAGGAGGACAGCCATGCTTTTCAGGAGAGTGGAGATCTTGCTGCACCAGGCTGGGAGGTCCTCAGCCTGCCCCTGAACCTGCTTGGGGTTCACAGTGAAATGCTCGTGAGACAACGCCACCGATACGGGCAGGAGCTGCTGCAGCTCTTGCTCCAGCTGGTTTAGTTCCTTCTCCACCTTCTGGACCTTGTGCATCACTTGCAGGTTCTCGATCTGCCTCTCTATGCGGATGAGGTCGGCCTCTGTCATGAGCTCTCCAAACGGCCCGAGGATGGCGTTGTGGGTATGGGAGTACCGCCAACCCTCAGGTTGATAGTACCCGGTGTCGGTGAACTGTATCAGGGATAAAAAAAAGAAGAAGAAGAGAGGGACAGGGTTTCCCTCAGGATGATGATTTATGCTTTTTTTCTTTCTTCTTCACACATTTGCTTTACATGGATTTAGTGGTGTAATGGCATTGCCCGGAAAGCTTGCAGGTTCATGATGGAAGTTGGAGAAGGAAGGGTTGGAAGTCAGTGACAGTCAGCAGTCATGCACTGAAAAGAATCAGCCATACACGTGGTGGGTCCTCCACACTTTTCTTTCTAATAGAACCTGATCTAAACAGTTAAAACGAAGGCACTGTAACACAAACAATCAACCGCTCTGAGAAGTACTGAGGCTTGTTTTGAGAACCCTGACATGGAAACGCCATATAAAAGGAGCAGTTAAGACACAAGAGCCATGGAGCAGTCAAGAGAGCAAGACTCGGAAATGAGAAAGATGCTTATACCTACAGCCATTCATGAGCATACTGTTTGTTTTCTACTAGTTACCGACCAGTGAGGGAGGCCCCAGCATCACACCACTGAATCAACATGTAATAATTTAGAGCTGCAGTATACCACCGCCAAGTTCTCAGTTACAAAGAGGATGCAAATATCCATTCGGTCACTGGACACCAATCTAGCTTCCCAGGTTTTAGCATTTTCCTGGCTCTCTTTTCTGTATATACATATAGAATATACAGCAGACCATTACAGTGGTTTCATTGAGCCGTCTTTGTATCAGACAAGAGGGCTCATAGCAGTTGGTAATGGCTGATCTTTGGTGGGGTTGATATCAGCTTGTATCGTACAGCCCCCTCTATCACTGATCTCATCGCTGTGTTATTAGGTACCCTATATTACTCATCTCATGGCTGTGTTATTAGGTTTTAGGAAGCAACCTTGGAATGGATACTGCAACTTTAAAGTATCCATTTTTTCACTCAGACAAACAACTCCAAAAAATGTCACACAGACCACGCAGAGAAGATGCCCTTTTGAACTCCAAAGAGACACTCTTGTACTTTGCCAAGCTATAATGCCTGCATACGTCGCACCCTTAATAGGCCATATCCCTATTTATTTTAAACTTCACGCTATGAAAACCAACCATCCATCGACCACAATGCTCGGAAACTGGTTTCTGCACATAGTGAGCTGCTAATGGGCCAGTTCACCCAGAAGTACAGACATAACTAAACATGAGAATTGCAATCTAATTCATTTTGTAGTTTGTAAAACAAACAAACTGCAGCATATTAGAATACATATATATATAAAAATTATGGAGAGGCAGTCTGGTTGATATTTAATACACAGTAACAGCTGTTGGTACTTGTTAGTGAGGGAGGGATTACAAAGCAAATAGACACACCTATAGACTGCACTCGGCAGGCAGCGCACAGCACAGGGCTAATTCAAACACAGGCTCCTTAAGCTGAGCTGCGTAAACTCTGGATGAACTATCACTTTGCATGTCAGTTCAGAAATGCATGACTAAGAGAAAGTTATTACTCACAGGGGTATAGGCTGTGCGACTCTAAAATATTTACAATTATTGATTCCTAAAGCAGATCCTGCGCTGGATTTATAACTAGGCATGTCTGGAATTAATTCTCCTTCCACTGGGATTTTCACAATGCATGTATGTTTCAGCATGCATCTTCCCCTTGAAGTTTCACATATAAAATATGTACATATTTTAATAATCAAAGCTTTAACACAAAGTAAAAGATTTGGAGTTAGGAAAGTCTTTTGAGATCTGCTTTTCTAGCATCTAATGAACTGCAAAACTGCAACCAGGTCATCTCATGCAATGCAGGAAACAATCCCCCAGTCCCCACTGGTTCCTGGGTCCAGACCTTCTGGCTCTAAAAGGATGGACTGGTCCGTGCACAGTATGAGCCTCGAACATTACTGGAATGAACTGTTGCTTTTAAAAAAATAAGCAATGCAAAATGTTTACTGGAGCAAAAGCTCTGTTAATACTTCCCTTTGATGCAGCTTGTACCTCGTTTCCTGCAATAGCTGGAGACCAAGAAACCAGCAGGACCCCGCCCTCCCTCCCCTGCCCTCCTCCTCGCTCTCTCTCTCTGCTCTGCGTCTCCTACCTTTCGCCTGCTCTCGTCCTCCTCCTGGATCTTGAGCTGCAGCTTGCGCACCATCACCTGCCGCTTCCACTCAGGGATGGGCATGCCGCCCTCGTCGTGGGTGGGCACAAGGGCCTCCATGTCTGCCAGGCTCATCTGGCTGGGTGGTTTGGACTCTGCATTCCCGTTCACCACCACGGGGGTGGGCTGCTGCTCTGTAGTCAGGGCTGCTGCCAGGGACTTGGGGCTCTGCCTATCGCTGGGGGGAGGTGTGGGGGTGGCAGGGGGCTCTGTGGGGGTGGTGGTGGTCGCTGTGGGGCCTGTGGATGAGAGCTGGGCAGTAGGAGCTATTGGGCTTACTGGGTCTGTTGAGGTCGGGGGTGGAGATGCAGGGACCTCTGCCTGCAAAAGAGAGATAAAAAGCAGATTTAATATAGCAAAAGCACTGTAATCTAGCAGCCTACATGGGTTACTGATTAAAACATTTCTGGGAGCACCTGGGCTAGGTTACAGAGACAGGAAGGAAAGCCCTGGCATGACTACAAGCAATCAAGGCCTCTGTCAGCCAATGAAAATACAAGGAATCAAGGCCTCTCTCAGCCAATGAAAAGTCTTTAACTGTTGTCCCTGGGACTGTGAACTGGGTTATTTATTTATGTGAAAAGTAGGTCTGAAATTACTTTTGTTTCAAAATTGTTTGAGGGTGGGGGCCACTGCGAGGGAAGGGTTTAAACAAAAGATGAAAACACAAAGCTCCCACTTGTTCTCTTTCACAGAGCGCTAATTCTAGCTTTTTAGGTTTAAAAAAAAACATGCGAGTCAGATATGAACGCCGTTGAGAGGTTCAAACTCGCTGACATTTGCTGATCTGTACAAATAACCCCTTTCAGTAGCCCTTTAACTGGTTTGCCAAAAAAAAACTTTTAATTGTTTATTAATGAGCAGAGCAGCAGTTGGATTCTCCGGCAAAAGCAGTGCTGTTGTGCAAGTAGTGACAATGCCACAGAGACTTGGTGCTATGAGGAGCAATAGCAAACTGGGGCATGCCTGAAAAAAAACTTTGCACCCTATTATAGGCTTTAAATATTCATCGCTATTAAAAAAAAGTCTTCATCTGTCATAGTTATTGATCAGCAGGCTGTTCTATAAATGGATGACGCAGGAATGAAAAATAAGAGTCACCGTTCACAGCCATGGATTTTGAAGCACAAGCAGAAAAGCAAACAGTCAGTATGCTGCTTGCTTGTTTTTAATACTGTATGGAATACTGTAGCTCTAGATAAGCCTTGGAGGATTAAGCCAAAGCCTAATGCAATAGGCAAGATAGTTTCATCATTCCATTGTACTGTATGAGCCCGAATGCAAGCGCATGGGTGACTACCACTGATGCCCCACTGCTACACACGCATCACTGGATAATGAGTCACCAGTAATGACTAGTTTGGGCTGCATTCGTGTTTATAAATGCTTATTAAATGCAGACACTTTAAGCACATTGCAACAGATCTTCAGACCCTTCAGTCACATGTCAGCTGTGAACTGCATGCCCACTGCATTTTCACATTCAGCCGGGTCTAGCTCCCTCTTGCAAGTCTGCACGTGTGCATCTCTTAGCCACTAAAGTCAAACAGGAAATAACCATGCTTTATGAATGCAGCTCAAGTGGTTGACTAAAAGTGTTCAGAAATGTAACAGAAGTTTAGGCAGACAGACCTGCCCAACGCTGGTTTGCCTGAACTTCTGCTATTGGTGTTACTGAGCGTGTTATGATCGAGTGTGTGCAATTGGAACCTACGTTTGGGCCAGTCTGCCCGCTGCCAGTGTAGACAGTGGTGTACCCTTTAGCCTGGGGTGTTGGCTTCAAATTCCTCCCAGCTTTGATTTCCGCCAGCAGATCCGAGTTATCAACCGTCGGAGACATCATATTGAACGACTTTGTACCTAAAAGAAGAAAAGCAAAGTGAAAGTCAACAAAACTTCCATGTTGTTCTGTACGTCCGCAGTTCTATATCATATAAAACCTGGGAATTGGTACCTTTTTCCAAATCCTATTTCAACTTTGAAGTACTGCAGTTGATACAGTTCGAATTTCTTTGCACAGATTAGAAGTTTGATAAGCTAAATCTACGCCAGTAGAATCTCAGCAGATACTGTCGTTAATAATTGTGAATCGTAGACTCAGCAATTCTAACTTTCCACTCTTTCTTTATAATGGAATATGAATGCAGTTGATCTTTTCCAAGAGCATACTGTCAACCCTTCCTAGTGTACAGTCACAGCAATGCAATCCAGAGCTGAAGAAGTAATACACAGAAACAAGAAGAAAGCAAAAAAAAAAAAAAAAAAAAAAACCCACAAGTAAAAGACACAGCCTTTTAAAAACGTGAACACCAGGTACAATCAAATTCAAAGCAATCCATGTCTATTGCCTGATCACGAAAACCAATCAAACCACTTCTTGTCTGTAAAGCAAGTGTAATCACAGGACAGATCGACAGTATAGTAATAACCAGGTACGGTTTTATTCATACAGACCTTCAGACCTTTTACCAGCATATTCAGCAAACCCACACACACATAATTACGTTACCTGTCTTTAAACTGTCTTTAAAAACCTCTTCCGAATCCAAGCAACAACAAGAACTGTTATCCCTCTTTCATGCCTGCTTGGGTTACAGAAACTCAAGAGAACGAGTGTGTTGGACAAAGGCTGGCCAGGCTAATGACTCTCGCTCTAGGACAATACAGTGCTATTAGGAGGCCACCGAGGCCCGAGGGATCTAAAGGAATCGGCTCTAATGAGCAACGACGTGGATCGGCAGCCAAACTGGGAAGGAATTAAGGCCCCCCACCCACCCACACACCAGTAACCAAACTGTACAGCGTTCATTCACGTGGAGGATTAGTGACAAGCATCTGAACACAGCAACAAGACACAGTGAACTCCAGCTAATGACTCCCAGTCTCAGAAACTCCCTCCGACCACAACATCTCTTTATGTTTCAATGCTTTATACTGTATGCTGTATGTATGCCCCAACTCCAAAATCTTGGAATTGCTTCATACTTCAATGCATACACCTTTTTATCGCTTGCTGCGTTTTATATGCACTGGATCCAGATTATCTCCATTTTCCATACATACAGTTCAGCATACGCTAAACTCTCTTTTGAAATTCTCTTTGAGAACTGCACGACTGCATTATCCAGGCACATTGAAATATGACTTAAATCCAAGGTAAACAACAACCACTTAAAGGTATTTGATTGGTTAACAGACCATTGTCCTGTACAAACATTATACCACAAACAAATAGATGAATAAGCATAAACAAAACCGTCATGCACCCAGCTCAACCTAATAATTATAATATATAAACGAAAGCCACACACCTCGATCGAACCTTATAATAGATCTGAGCACAGGGGGCCTGAAGCGGACCCAATACAGATCCAGTACCGTCTCACAGCCAGGCGCAAACTGGCTGTCTGAACTCCCAGAGTGCAACCAGACTCTTGCACAAGGAGTCTCCTCTACAAAGCCGGACAATGATGAAGACAAGAAACCAAAAGGAATGCATGCGTTACAGGGTGGCGGCTGGGTGTGAAACCGCCAACCCCACGAGCCGCAAGCAAGCGCCTTAACCACTATGCAAAACAGCTGGGCTCGTCTGCATTTCATGCTTTTACAGCTTTTAACCTCATCTCATCTCAGGACCGAATCCGTGACGGCAGTGTATCACACGACACTGCCCGTTACACAGCATCTGACAAAGTTCAACATAACTAAACACTCCTCTATAAAACTAAAACTACATTAAAAAAATAGGGCAGCTAGACAAAAGGTCTAGTTGAGTGTTGTGATTGAGGAAAATAAATATCTAAATGAAGTTTCAGCAATGACACATCCCATTCATATTATATACACTGTATCGCTGGCTCTATGGAGCTGTTCAACGATAGCACAGGGTTCTGGATGACATCATGAAAACTCATATTTATTTACACTGATCCAAATTGCACCGTTACCATAAAAGCAATCAAACATTACATCTCATGCAACTAAAGACAAAAAGATCAACTGTAGCTGAGATCTTTATATTGCACAACAAAAGTAACACTAAAACCAGGCTGACCCATATATACAGAAATAATTAGCACCAAAACAAAGCCTACCTTTAGTTATATCCTTAACCTCAACAAATCCACAAAATATGTACTGTATCTCCAGTAAGCATCAAGAGCAGTCCATCTACACTTCTCCTCACGCACGCCAGGTCTCACTGCAATGCTGATATGCAAAGTGCCTTGGGTGTTATCCTTTGATGGGGTTTTGAATGAACAGGGGCGTGGAAAGGCATATTGTATCATTGGAAGATGTACAGCCCAGGCTGGCTGCATCTGGAATTGCAACAGGTGGCTTTGGGAAGCTCCCATTCTTCTGGATCCACACAAGAATAAACTGGGATTCAATATTTATGAATAGGCTGTCACAATGGAACAGCAGGTGTGTGGAACCCATAGGCTGTCACAATGGAACAGCAGGTGTGTGGAACACAGACAGAATGTTGGTGAAATGACACGGCCAGCCTCACACTGTCACGTCATTTTCTATTGCACACCTGCACAGTTACAGGTACATCTCAGACTTAGCGGACTAAAGCATTGCAATAAACATACAGAAAATCTCTTTAGCAGTCAAGTGGGTCTATTTCAGTAATTTTATACAGCCTTAACATTTATAAAAACTGATTTTCTACAGATGTTATTTGATTGTATTTTTTGTATGTTGAGGCTGCAGTGTCAGTACTTACTTTTCATTTGTCTGAGTGCTTCTAGGTTGCAAAGAGACGTAGCATTTAGGGGAGGGAGAGGGGTGAAGGAGCAGTGCAGACCGGGGGAGCGAGGGGGGAGAAAGAACAAAAGAAGGGAGGGGAAGGTGGGGATTGTGTTGTAGTCACCCAGAGAGGAAATGACACAGCATCACACAGGAGGGTTTGTGTTGATGTCAGGCATGGGAAAGGTGGGGGCAAAACAACGGATGGTGGAAGGATTAGAGTAAACAGGAAGGAAGGGTAAAATAAAAAGAACAAGAAAAGAAAAAAAAAGATCTTGTTAGTTAAAATGGAAGCAAAATGGGGCCTGCGTTAGAAAAAACAAAACAAAATATCTTTTAAAAAAAACGACACATTAAGTGACCCTATTTGTATTTGAATTACATTGGCTGTGTTATAACTCCATAGTTCTCCACTCAAGGATGTCCTTTTAGCACATGAAAGGAAGTCAGCATTTAAAAACCAATGTTCACGCGACGCTTTTAAAGGATTTAAAGCATTAACATATTGTGTTGCTTTGACTTAAATGATAATAATACTCTGTCCGGACAACGGAACAATCTGACGAATGCATCTGCAACAGCAGTATCCTTTAACTATCACTCAATGTAAATGAATGTGTCACGCAATGCCTTAAATAGAGAGCACCGAGGACCCAGTCAGCTCAATAAGGATTTGCAATCAGATACAAATAATAAAAACAAAATGCAAAACAAAACAAATGAACAAGCGAACAAACGCTCAACCTTAACTACTGACCGCCAACATTTTTCAGGAGAGCTGTAACAAGCATACTGAAGGATCAAAGGCTTTCAGGGTACCAGTATAGCCTGGCACTGCCTTGATAACAGAGTCTCTTACAAGCACACTGCCTGTAACCTGGTACCAGTAACAACATTACAGAACACAACACCGACTCCCAGGTAATTATACCCTCTGTTACATAAACATAATACTGCCTAGCTCATGTTTTTATAATGTGCTATTGCTCTTCAGTGATCCATTGCTGCTTTCAGAACAAACACATTCTGCAATAACCAATACTTTCCAGCAAACAGGTGGACGGTCTTTTCACAACAACTTTCATAACTAGCATCTTCAAGCAAACATCTTCAATTAAATAGAATAATGGATGTCTTTCGGCAAAGGATGACACAATCGGGTTGCACAATAGTTTTCTACAGCACAGAGGTGTAACAGCCAAGAGACCCGTATCAAGAATAACTCAGATTCATAACATGTGACTAAATTACCTTGTGAAGCACGGCTATAGAGTACATTAAAACAAGGGTTTAAAAATCAACAAAGCAAGTGTCATACTGGAGTCGATCCAAAGACATTCACACAATGAATGCTCAATTCTGATTTCTATTAGAGCCTCTGATAAACAAATCACTTGACACTGAGTTTACTGCATGATTAAACCCAATGTAAAAATGCTTTAAAAAAGTCTGTTCAGGAATTAGACAGCTGTACAAAGTCAAGATGAGGCATGCCTTGGACAATTGCCTAAAATCTAATTCGACAGTACAGTGCTTTTAAAAAAATGTTTTTTTTTTTTAAATATGAATTAATAAATACAGGGCTGCCCTGGAAAAGCTTGCAAACAAACAATTTCATTTTCTTGAAATGATCTTTCCTTCATCTACATGTTTTGTGAATTTTGCTGCTAATATGAAGCAACGCTATGTGACTCTGTGGTTCTTTTGCACAGTAGAGGAGGCTCAGCGCCAGAGTATAACTCAGGGGTACTCACTGCCTGCAGAGGAGGACGGTCGTCGTTGGGCGCTGTTATCCTGGGGCGTGTCGGTGGGCAGCGGAGGGGGAGGGGGAGGAGTAGGCATGCTCTCTGGGAGAGGGGGAGGAGGTGGGGGGGCTGGCAGCACCTCAGAGGTCCCGTTCTGCTGGCTGGTCCCACTCGCCGCTGCTTCTTCAAGCACGACAGACCCCTGGGGTTCAATTAAAAGAATAGAGGATGCATAACTGAGATGCTGTTACTTCTCTACAAACCAGCACATCTATATCAGCTGTCCTCACAGCTGTGGTGCAATGTGTCCCCCTGACCAATGTTGATATAATCCTGAATTCTGCAAAAGTGTTGCATCATAAGAGTAATTTAACCCATTACAATAGACTGTGCTTCCAACCTCTGCAGCTGGACAATTTTATACATTTGCTGCCAATGCCATTATATTTGACCTTTTGGAATAAGCAGTTAGTTTATTGTCTACGTAGAGAAAACAACCTTATGGGAAATACCTATTCTGTACGTGCCACTGATCTGTGCTGAGGAGCTTTTTGCTCTGTGTAAAAGGGCTCCAGCTGCTGCAGCTGCAAAGCCAGCATCAGCTCATAAAGTGGAGGTCTTGCATCAGCAGCCGTCAAGGGCTCTCATTCAGATGACTAGCTGGGCTCCGTGTTCGACCATCTGGTAGACAGTGACAGGCAGATGGAGCAAAGGGAGACTCTAATAGGCTCAGCAAAGATTACACTGACCACCAGCCCACAACACTAAACAACATCCTGCCACGCCATTCCTGGGAATATCTCATACCACCTAATAGCATCCCGAGTGGAATGGGGCTGATCCACGAGGCTTTCAGAGATCACCCCACGGCTCGATCTTAATTGGAACCTGCCGGCTTTATACTCATAGTGCATAATTCACTTTGCATGCTTCCTTATTGCCCAAGTACGAACTATGCATTTGTTTGGAAAGGAGGGGTCTGACGAGGGCAACTCATTTCTAGTTTTTAAATGTAATCAGGCTAACTTTGCATTCTGCATCAGTGTTTTAAAAAAATAAATCACTTCAAATGGATGGTTGCATATTACATTTAAACTTGCCCCCACATAAACAAATGACATTTTGCATGTTTCATATGCAGGGTAGTATATGCCAGCTGCTGTAACAAGAGAGCATCTGCAAGAGTAAGGTAGCAGGTTATATCTTTGCAGATTTCATTACAAAAGACAATGAATTCGGCTGGGAGAGGCTCTTAGACTGGAATGGGCTGATGAAGGAGATGTAATTGAGCAGCAAGACCCTCACCTAAGCAGTTTTCTTTTGAAGGTTTTGCTGTGCAATTGTACTCATGCAAACTGAAGAGTGACTGTGCTGTGTGTTGCTTTTAATAAATCCCTCTGGACATGCTTGTAAACGACATGGTGCACTTCAGTGATTTTTACTGGTTTCAAAGTATTTTATATGAAGAAATCCGGCCAAAAGTTTTGCATCACCCTAGGGAATAAACTCATTTTGCTTCATAAAGTCGAATGAAACCTGCTGAATAACTTTACGTTAATGTATCAAATGATACACCACTTTCTATTTTCCCATATACTAACAAAAGGTAGACTTTTGCGATATCATTTTGTAGTTTCTTTGATGACAGGTTAAATAAAATATCTAAATTATGTTAATATAGCTTAATCCTAAAATTCTAGGTGATGCAAAACTTCTGGCCATAGCTGTACCTTAAACTTAGCCCTAACCTTAACGTGGTAAGTTGAGCTAATCAATTAATAGATTTTTTTTTCAACTTATTTCATCCAGTCCAGTAGCTCTCATACACCAACACCATGATTAATGACGTCACAGTGACCCTCACCCCGAACCCAAGGCTCCAGCCTTGCACCCCCAGCCACGCCCCCGACCCCTCACATCATACCTTCTCGTTGGGTGCCATGGCCCTGCTCGCCGGTTTGTCCGCCGTGTTGCTGCCGAGTGATTTGTAGTAATCCCCAGTACTCGGCTGCTTGTTGAAGTTTCTGGATTTCCTGTTGGAGTCGACTCTTCTCAATCTCTCTGGGGTGCTGTCTCCTAGAATCAGCTGTGCGGCAAAAACAAGAAGGAGGAGAACAGCGCTACTAAACAAAATGGAACGCTGCGCTAGAACAATACTTACTAAATGAAATAAAGACAATTAGCCAATTTGAATACATTAAAAAAAACACCCCTTCCGACAAAACAAAGAGTGATTCTGTAACTTGTACTACACAAAAGCTGCGTTTGCCTTTTGTTTGACCTCAATAGATTAAATGACACATGCTCAATGCAAATGAGCTGGTGGTGGCATGCAATGGACAATCTGACACACACAGGGCTCCTATTGCACTGTAGTTAAAGCCTTTCTGGGCTTAAACGTTTTTTAGAAACATCCACCACAACACTTCTCAAAGGGGTGCGGACGTAGCTTACAAAGGCTGTCCGTAAATAAACAGACCTCCTTGTCTTTTTTACTTTGGAGAAGTCTTGATTTTGAATATTTTGTGCATGCATCGCGTGTGAGCCTAAACCCCTTCTGCACTGCGCGCAGTTAGATCTGCAGCAGGCAAGGGTCAAACTCCAAGCTCATTTCTGCCGTGCCTGTGCTGTTGCAAGCTGGGTTGTTTGCTGTAAATCTAGTGGTTTTAAAGGGGATCAATGCTTTCATGCAACAAATACAGGAGCAGGTTTCACCATCAGGCTTGCAACAAAAGGACTTTTCATTCAGCTTTTCATTTCAGCTTTCCAGTGACAATTCTGCTGAGCTCTCCTTATCCAGGTACTAAGCTGCCCAGTTAACCATTACAAAGGAATTAGAGACTCAACAGCAAGCAGGTCCAAGACACAGAATACCTGCATAAGGTACTGTACATAGACACAAGAAATACTTCAGCTATTCTTTTGTACTGTATACGAAAGAGACCTGATACAGCCAGTTTTACCTACACACTACCTGCTAGATAGTGAAAGGTAAATGATCTAGCAAGCAATGCTGTTGCTTATGTGAAAGGATCGCTGGCAAGGAAAGGGGGAGCTTTCTCATTGGCTCGCCATTGTTCCTCGTTATGGAACTTGGACTTTCGTTCCAGCGAGAGTTTGAAGATTCTATGCTGGCTCTCAGGTTTGATAATGGCCATTCACCTGGGAACGTGATTGTCTTGTATATCGTATATCACAGAATTCAGTTTCTAAAGCCGGTTGAAAAGTTGATGGGACACAACTGACTTCTGTGAAAACTATATCACATCCATTGATGAAAACACATCCATTGTTACCTAGCAGACTGACCAGCCCCATTGCCTGAATGCATGCTAAATTGCTGTTTTATTAACAATGACCAGTGATTTGTGTTATACTGGATAGATAGATAGATAGATAGATAGATAGATAGATAGATAGATAGATAGATATGGTTAAGCTTATAAAATATATTGTCAATTGTACATTTCCTGCTGACATAGCTAGAAATTTGCTAGTTAAAGTTTCCTGTAAATTTACAGAATTCAATCTGAGGGACTGGACACCATATGTTTTTTCAACCAGCTGTGTATTTTCTTAATGCAAACGGAGGATTTGAATGGCTGGCTTCACACAGAAACAATAAGCAAATCCTGCAGCGAAGACTGTCTGTGATTTTCCCTTCATTCTACGGAACAACACCCAGTATTGCCCGACTCTTATTTTCTAATACTTTTATTAACATATGAGAAATAACAGATCCATCCTGCAACGAATAGTGAACAATTTATTCTCTGCCACTGGCTTTTTATTTGAAGTTGTCCGTGTTTGGTACAATTTGCCCATATTGCTCCTAAAGTGTGTTGTTTCTTGAGCACTTTCAGATGCAGCTGAGTGGCAAACACTGTTGCAGCAGCAAAGGTCATTCAAAATGATCTAGACAGCATTCAGAACTGGGCAGACACATGGCAAATTATATTTAATACAGAAAAAGTGTAAGGTACTGCACGCAGGCAACAGAAATGTGCATTATAAATACCACATGGGAGGTAATGAAATTGAAGAAGGAATCTATGAAAAAATCCTAGGAGTTTATGTTGACTTAGAGATGTCTTCATCTGGACAATGTGGGGAAGCTAAAAAAAAGGCCAACAAAATGCTCAGATATATAATGAAAAGTGTTGAATTTAAATCAAGGGAAGTAATGTTAAAACTTTACAATGCATTAGTAAGACCTCACCTAGAATATTGTGTTCAGTTCTGGTCACCTCACTACAAAAAGGATATTGATGCTGTAGAATGAGTGTAAAGAACAGCGACCAGAATTATCCCGGGTTTAAAAGGCATGTCGTATGCAGACAGGCTAATAGAACTGAATCTATTCAGTCTTGAACAAAGAAGACTACGCGACGATCTGATTCAAGCATTCAAAATTCTAAAAAGTATTGACAATGTCGACCCAAGGGACTTTTTCGACCTGCAAAAAGAAACAAGGACCAGGGGTCAGAAATGGAGATTAGATAAAGGGGCACAGAGAATGGTGGGAGTCTGGAACCAACTCCCCAGTAATGTTGTTGAAGCCGACACCCTGGGATCCTTCAAGAAGCTGCTTGATGCGATTCTGGAATCAATAAGCTACTAACAACCAAACGAGCAAGATGGGCTGAATGGCCGCCTCTCCTTTGTAAACGTTTTTATGTTCTTATGTTCTTATCTGTATAGAGAAACAAAGCACAGGGAATAAAGTCTTCTGATTGGCTAGTGAAGATGGCATGGTTTAGAATACATGACATGAAGCACATAGCTTTACAAGAATCTGTTGATAACCAGCTAGGTGAACTCCTGGGCTGTGCCAGTTCAGAGACGCACACTACCACAACCAATCCTACCCTTTCACTCCTCCAGACCACTAGCCTAGATAACTGTAGGACACCAAAATTGTTCCAGCACAGTTAATGACACGAACAGCTAGTTCTGGGGTAATACTGTTGTCTCTTGTCATTTCCATATGATTACATTTCCCTGTAGCGTTAATGTAATTGAACCTCAACATCAAATGAATATATGTTTATGCCACGCAGAATGAAACATCACTGCATTTTGTCCCTTTTTATTTCCTAAGCAATCATACCAAGTTAGGGTCTACAATGGCTTTTGCTGTTTCCAAAGCTGCATGTTTGCATACACCTACACTGTCAGAAATGGAGTTCACGGAATACACAGCATACATCCTCCAATATGATTTAAATGAGCTGCTGGTTATAAACACTAAAAGACCATATATTACCATTTCAAATATATATACAGGCTCGATCTAAAAAGCACAATATGAAAAAAATGTACCAGTATGATAAACTCCTCCGATAAGTACTCTAGTCTCCGACACATACATTGTGATTACTTTTCCTTTAATCTGTTTCCCTCTTTCACTGCCTAGTCCGTATATTTGTTTTTAAATCAGACTAGTTCCATTTGCATTTCATAACCTGGGTTCGTCTAGTAAGCTATATACAGACTTTATATATGAAAAAACTTTTATTGTATGACTGAGGGTCCCTAAAGTTACAGATGAACCATCCTTATAAAAGCCTCAATAATACATTGAACTGGTACGAAAAGTAAAATATTCCCTTACCTGCAAGTTCCCTGTCTGTCTCCAGCCGCCTGCCTTGCCTGCACTGAAAAGCTGTGGACTGCAAAGAGCCCAAGTGTCACCTGATCTCTAGTCCCTGCTACCTGTGTCACACTACCTGCCCTCTCACTTTACCCATGTCCCTCATTAATAATCCACACCTATCAGATCACAGCGACAGACATGACATCACTTTCCAGTCCTGGACCAATCAGGGAGCTGCAGGCTTGCATCTCTCCCATGCAAAGCAGTGCATAATGAACTAGCTTTGCAGTTCACCTAAAAAGGTATGGTGGGTGCTTATGCTGGTTTTAGAAGGAATTGCTGCATTTCAGAACAATGCATTGTTGTTATGCTGCACTTTTGCTGCAATCTGATCGAGTCTGTTACATGTTGCATATTCGGCTGCCAAATGATTGAATCTGGAGCATACTTTAGGTGCATTGAGACCTCCCAGTAATAATCTGTTAAACTACAAGCACGAGTCAAACACGGATATAATAAAGCAATAAGACACTTCATATGCAAACCCTTTTTTTTCAAACTGTTCGGAGTACATCTATCTGTATATTGGGGGTGCATGTGATAATAACACAGCCCTGTTCTGAAAAAGTAAATGAGGGTCCTGTAACTGACTCAGATGCTGATGGACAGCTTAACCCTTTTCCTTACAGGAAGTGCTAAAGCTGAGAGAGGGCTCCCTTTGCGAACACAAATAGCAGCTCTTTCCTGTTGCATAGCAACAACACAGGAAAAAACACAAGGCCAGACGCAGAGGGGATTATCGATGACTTATTAAGAAAGATCCACATTTGGGTTTCCAAGGCCAGTGAGGTAGCTTCGGGAAGCAGTCGCTCTCAGCTGTGTTTCATCAGATTCATTGGCTTTGTTGTCAGGTTTATATTTTCTCACTATTTCTGAAGTTTCAAGTCAATTGTCACTTTCAAAACTGCTACATCAAAGCAAGCGATTTATTTTCCGAATGGCATGTTTTGCATTTGCATTACATTTATATTTTCCATTCATTTAGGTTTACCAATAAATGCCACGGCTGGCACAGGGCATTAGCATTTTGCAGCTGCACTTACATCCCATGCAAACCGGATGCAGACCTCCATGAACGATACATAATCCGCTGCTACTGTCTAACGCACTGGCCTTAAATCAGTTTGGTGGTCACAACATAACCCCTGCCATAACACTGTCAAGGGGGTGTTTGCAGAGCCATCATAAGCAGCCTGCAAGGTGTTCACACTAATCTGCAGCAATATGTGAACCTTCTACAATGATCACAGCAGTAATGTGTGCAGCCTTGCATAGGGACACACCTACAGTGCTATCAGCTGTGTGAGTGAGTCGGAACTTGCTGTCTTGCCCATTGTAACTTGAATCCAAGAAGCAGCTGATTGATATGTATTACACAGTAATTTGCATAGCAAATCAACCAGTCGTGAGAGGGTTCAGTCCGTTTACATAAAAGGTTGTGTATTGCACATGGGGTCAGCGCTGGTTCTGATCTGGTCTTGTCATACAGCATTTTGCCACGTTTCCTTTCTGTATTGTGCTGGTTATCGTCCCCTGCTTCTTGTGTGTGTGTGTGTGTGTGTGTCTCTGTTCCTGGGCTCCTGCTTCTTTCCGTAGCTGACCTCAATTAACAGTATCTCTGCCTGCCTCCCGAGAGGAGTCTGTGTGTTTAATTGTTAATGATTCAGGGATCATTACCTGGGAACGGACACAGGTGGGAGCAGGATGGGCTTGCACACACGAGGGACCACCATCTAATTAAAACAACACCCCCCCCAGCATCACCTGAGTGCCAGCTTCACTGCCACGCACTCAAATATATAGTCTCATATACATACACAGTATACAGTGCATATACAAAATGTATGTCAGCTCTTGTATACTGAGGACATGTTTATATATATATATCATAAAATGGGTACTTACAATGGTGTCAAATAGGAAACACATTTCCCACTTAAGACAACCACCACCAGTCGTACTGCATTGGTAGTTAATTGATCTGTGTTACTGCAAAGCAATCGGGTCGTTACAATGTTTTGCATGTATTTGAGCATCATAGATATGCTTGCAAGCATTGCTGGAGCCCTGGTGATTCTGAATTTAATTGGAAGCTGGTGCACCTTAGAGTAAAGCGGTCCGTGATCGTGGGATAGAGAGGCTGTTTCAGGGTTTGTTTGATATTATTGAGCAGAAGAGCTAACTCCGCTGACCTTTCACCTGGAAACGTATCCCTTCGGCCACTCTCGTTCTCCTGTCGGCCGCACACAGGGCTCACGTTTCCGAGACACACAAAACAGAGCAGACTTTGCTTTCAGCAGCCCGAACCCGCGATGAAAAGGAAACGCACACTGAAGGCTGCTGATGTGACTGACTGTGGAATCTGCAGGGTCATTAATAATCAGACCTGGCTGGTGCACAGTGTGGTGGTAACTGTACCTGCTTTACAAGAACCAGACCTCATTATTCTCCAGCTAAAACACACTTGCTGTGTATTTCAAAAATGCATACAGCACAGAACAAGAGACAAGCTACAGCGTAAACTAAAGATTTTAAAATAGGTCTTTTTTAAAAAACATAGCATATCGAAAGATAATGTAAATTGCTGTACGCGAGCTCTATAGTATATCATAAAGATGAAACAATAAACAATCCTGCTGATGATGATCTTCTACCTGTAATGCCATTAAGAACTTCACTGTTATCCTGTCATCACAGTGCAATTAAAGCAATTAAAAGCCAGCACATCAAAGACCTGCCACCTTCATTAGCGCTCTGTACAAACCCTGCCCGTAATACACAGCCTCATTAGCACGGGGCACAATTACTTTATTGTTCGCTTTCCCCTGCCGTCCGCCCACCAGCCCCTTTGCAAACACAGGAGACCCCCCCAGCCCCCGAGCACATCCTGGAAAGGAACATTGTTTAATTGCAGAGCAAATGAAGCGATTAGTGCACAAACTGAATGGACTGAGCTGTGCTCCTGCCTCGAATCCCTCTGGGAACCCGTGTAGCTTCGCCCCAGTAACTGTGCTCGAGTGGAAAAGGTGGTGCTGGACAGGGCTGCAGACCAGCTGGGTAACTGAATGCAGTGGGTCAGAGACGTGGTTTGCAGCACAGCTCTTTGGAAAGAGACCTGACCGCCCGTTCCAATCAGCACACCTTGAACAGCTGAATTTTCTGCTGGGATGCATCAGTAGCTGCCACTCTCTTCATACAAACTATGTGCTATCAAACCAGTGCAGAAACTCGCACTCACACTCAGAATTGCCTTTAAGAAGTATTTACCAGCAGTTATTCAATAAATCCATTTGTTAATGTGCTGATTTCAAAATAAGAAAAGCTGCCCTCACCTATATCAATCAGAGGCAATTAACTTCCGCACTGTTTGAAAAGACTATTTCCCTCTCATCCGGGGCGCCGACATTTTCACTGCCGTACTGGCGTGCCGAAGCCGTAAACGCCATTGATTGGTACGCAGTTGTAAAGGCGAGGGAAGGACCTGGAGTACGCGTTTTAGCACTATTAAACACCACCCTTTCTTTTAGAATCACTGCTTGCATGACTCCACTTGGACGCTTTGAATTGCGGTCACTGTTAATGCAGAATCCTCATCCTCATGTTGAAAGGCCCCCTCTGTCGAGACGTGTTGTGTCCTGTTTCTAACGTCTACGTGAGTATTTTTGTTCATGAAGTGACGCATACAGATGTCAGCTGCAGCGCCCTCTGTGGCCCGTGGTGGTAAGTCTACTCCAGGCAAGTCTTATTGGGACCAACTTCTCTGCTCTGCTCTGCAAAGCGTCAAAGAGATCTAATCACCCTGTACATACACTTGTATTAAAGTCCTGTTACAGCTCCCTATAAAGAACACTTTTAGGCAGTCTCTTGCACAGGTATTATAAACATGTTAAACTGTACTTCTTATCTTTTCCTAGGTTATATAATTATTAGAATGCTCTCTCTCTCTCTCTCTCTCTCGCTCGCTCGCTCTCTCTCTCTCCTCGCCTCTCTCTCTACTACTACTACTACTACTACTACTACTACTACTAATAATAATACTGGTGTTTCAGACACATCAGCCCACACATCCCTTGGTCCGATGGTGCACCCTAAGCAGCCCATTATAATATATATATATCTATATATCTCATGCCACTGGGTATTATGCTGCATTATGATTAGCTCTTCAGATAAGCCATGCTGTCCCTGGACCGGTCTGCCGGGATGCTCTCACCTCCTTCTTGAGAGCCCCGCTCTCCACATGCCGCAGGTTGTTCTTGACATGCAGGTATATCTCCGCTGAGGGCTGGTCCTCGGGGGGGCTGGGTGCCGGGTAGCTGGGAGGGGGGGGCAGTGAGGTCGGCGTGACGGAGGGAGGGGGAGGGGGAGAGAAGGAGGGTGGAGGAGGGGCTGTGGGGGCTCCTTTCTTCTGTGCCTCTGATCCCAGGTCTGGGTTCAGCATGTCCATGTATGCCTGCATGTCTGTGATGGCAGTCTCCGGAGCTCCTTCAGAAAGGAAAACAAGACAAATAAGAATCGAAATAATTCAAATCATATTTCTGCTAGATTTAAGTGTCTGTATAGCAGCCTGCAGCACAGTGTAAATATGAAATAATAAATCACATTTTAAAAAGACACCCAACTACCCAGGCGATATTCAGTTCAAAGAACAAAAAATGACAGAAATGAAGAAAGCCAAGTTTTTTTGTTTTTTTTTTCTCAAGGCTTGAGTTTGCAAACCAAATTTTTGCTGTTCTGTTTTGGGCCACAAGGTGGCAGTGCTCACCTTTCCCAATGGCTAGGCAGCAGCACTGCACTGCAGTGCAAAGGCCTAAGGGGGCTGTGCCACTCCAACTGGCACTGCTGTTCCCTGCATTGTTCACCAATAATTGGACATGCACGGTGCCTTAGCCATGAAAAGATGTCCTTTGTTCTTATATAAAAAGGCCGATCAGACCGAAGAGCATCCCAGATTTGAGACAGCCATGTCTTGAATCACGACTCACAGCACAGCCCTGTGGGAAGGTCAAACAGCTAAACCTGCACCTCTGTCTCAGATCAATGGAATGGCTTAATGGAGTAGTCCTGTCCCCTCCCAGTGTGCGGTGACACTGACCTGGCCCTCGAGCCCCCACAGAGCCGCTCCTCTTCTCTCCCGTGCTCGACTGGCTGGAGTTGCAGGAGTCGTAGTTGGAGAGGGTGCTGGAGGGGGAGCCAATGTCGAAGCGTGCCTGCTGGGCAGAGGATGACATGGTGGTGTTGGGGGAGGACATCCCCGAGTCGGGCTGCTTGAACTCCAGGTCTGCCGAGGGGTCCCGGGACAGCACCCGGTGCTCCACGCTCTGCAGGGAGCAGTCACAGATCAGCAATTACACAGCTACACAATGCACCACAATTACACTAACACAGTGACACTGAGGAGCTGCGTCACTACAATAGCACTGGGCTTCATCAACAACAGAAAAACTCATTGATATCTAGTAATACCCTTATTAAAGTTTCCATGATAAAAGCATGACAAAGTGTAATAAAGCACAGTGCAAGCATGGTGAAGCACAGGTGAGCATAGTAAAGCCCAGAGAGGTATGGTAATACAAACTGAAATACATGGTAAACCATGGGGTATGCGTAGTATAACCATTGGAAAAGCATGGAAAAACTGAAAGATTCCTATAAAATGTACTGCTATAAACGGGTGCATTAAGAAACTTAAAATGTGTTTGACATCCGCTTCGACAAGAAGTCTTTCTCAAAGTATTAATTTACTACACAGCTTGAACTAAGCCATTATAACCACACAGTGCTGTGCTGCTAATCAGATACAATCGCCTAGTGGCCTCTCTTTCTGTGTTTCTTTTTAGTGACGTGAACCAATACGAGCTGAGCTGAAGCTACCAGAACTTACTGTGCGAATCCACAGTAACGATTTCCATGAGAACCATCTGCTTTCAGCCCCTCTCTGCATTTACATGAGCGTGGGCTGGGCATAGCTATAGCGAGCACACACTAGGTTAAATTCGGTAATTCATTAATATATATTTATTGAATTAAGTGCTCAGTAATAAAATAAAACAATGATACTTTACACCCTCACTACTGAATAAAAAAACATTCCTTGGCTCTGCAAAGCTATACAAATGCATTCTAACTCTTACATAAACTACTTCGAAGCCAGTTTTGTTAAACTAGAACACAAGTATTTAACTCTGCAATATCTGAAGTATGTCGATTTCTTGCTTTACTCAAAACTGCCTGTTAACTGCTCCCTAATCATTTGTATACTTCCATACAATTAAGATGTAAACTTGAATAAGACATAGGCCTAACAAAAACATGCATACGTCTGACAAACATGTTAAGAAGACTTCAGTCCATTTTAAGAGGCTGGCAATTAATATCGGATGCATTTTTCTTCTTTGTTTTTCATCCAGATTCAAAGCGTGTTTAAAGCCGTCTGTTTTTCTGCAGTTAAACATTCTCTACACGGATTAGCACGGGTATGAAGTAAACACCTGCATGCCACACAGTTCATTCTGCGTCACAGCTCTTTCAATCCCCTGCACTCCCCGATCAATGAAAAAATACATAAAAGAGCGAACAACTCTCCTTACGTTAGTGGTACCCATCTCGATCCAGGCTGTAGCAGATTGATTTCATCCACAACTAAACCGGTTACATATCAAAGCTCTGCTTTCATTGCAATCTCCTATCCATACTGTGCATGTTTCAAGGAGCTAGAAAAACACACACACTCACTAACTCGCAGCTCTCCTGGGTACCATATAAATGTCCCCTGTTCTCCAAAGAGATAAAAATACAGCTCGGGCCAAAGCAAAAGAGCCTGGAGTTTCCCAGCTGTGCCGTCCCTGACAACGTTTTTAATTAGACTCTTGAACAGCCTTCCTAATTAGAAAAACCTGATTGCTTTAAGTGAAAGGAGGGTAAGTGGCTCGGTCTGTTCTGAACCGAAGAGAGAAGTGTTTCACCTCAAGGTTGATGGCTTTGATATCCAGTCTGATCCATTAGAGACGCAGAGGGTTCTGCTTCTGATTCACTCTGTGTCAACTGGAAACAGCTTTGAGAAAAAGCATTGCGCTGTCCCCTATATTTTGCATGAGACCATCATTCAAATCAGACAAGCACTGCCAAAAAAATTTGAATGAAATCTGAGGAGATAGGGCACTCTATATTTTTTAACTGAATTTAAGTGGTGTCAACTTAAATGTGCAATCTGTGGAGCTCATTTTCATAGCTCCACCCAAGTAGCGGATAGACTACACGGCTTAGTGTCCGGTTGTGGGTAATCAATGAGGAGGCGAAGTAGTGACCAGTCCTTATTATTATTCAGTTGAAAAGCCTGAACTGTCCCAAACTGTCCCAGTGTAAATGGAGTCAGATGGTAACCCTACCCGCGCTACAGTTCCTCACAGTATAGAGTGCACATCCCTGGAAGAGTGTTAGATCTCAGACAAAGAATAAGAAGCATGACCCTTGGTTGTCTTCGTGCATTTTAGTGACAATCCATATCAGTATCTCCACAGCCTTTCTAGTGATCTGCTAACTGACTAACGCCGCGATGGAGCACGCCAGTGTGCAAACGGCAGGAGGGTGCCCTCACCATGTTTTCCACGTTGCGCAGGTATTTGGCACACTGCGTGTGTCCGTTGTATTCAGCCAGGTCTGCGGCTGAGAAGCCATCGTGGTCTCTGATCCCCAGGTCCACTCCGTTCACCACTAAAATCTGGCAACACTGGAAAGCAAATTAAAAAAAAAGGAAATTGCACCAATTTTAAAAAAAAAGTGAATACATTCGAGAATGCAGAGCTGAAACCCCATTTGGAATTTAAAGAGTTAACCTACCTTAGCAGGTTTCAAAGTCCTGGAGAGTAACAGGGGACTGGGCTAATTAAACATTACTGTGACACCTGTTGCTTTGGGAGAAGAGGTCTAGAAGCACTCTCTAATCCTTTTACAGTAACACAGAACCACAAAACCAGCCAAATGAAGGCAACTGTATCTTTATAAGCTGGAATGCAAAACTGATTTTGTTTCCCACCCCCAGGGAAGCACCATTAAGTAATGAGACCCTGCAGTAAAATGTTACATATCTGTATGCATTAAACAGATCATACAGACAAACTGAGAGTACATTATATTGCAGAGGTGTGCTGCATTCCAAATGGGAGCTCCCACGCAATTTTGCTGCACACAAGTTTACTGTCAACATGGACTCTTTGACCACCTTTTTTACATGATTTTGACCTGTTCACAAAACTGTTTTAAGGAAGGATTTCTAAAGACTGTTTTTTCAAAGTTTATAAAAAGTCTTTCAAAATTACAACAAAAATATAGTAAGCCCTCTACAAAACAGTTTTAAAATGTTTTGCGAACTGCAAAGTTGATTAAATAAAAAATTATTTTAAAAAAATGTTCCTTAAAAAAGCATTTTTTAATACAGTCCATTAAGTTTTGCTCATAGGGGCCAATTGAATTGTGAAATAACGAGGTAGCGTTGCACTGTAAAAAGGTTACTAAGGAAGCCCCCCGGCCCCCAGCCCCCAGCGCGTGAAGCCCCACCTCGAGCTCCCCGTTCTCGGCCGCGTCGTGCAGGGGCGTCCCTCCCCAGTGGTCGCTGGTTATCTCCCCTCCGTGGAGCAGGAGCCAGCTCAGGACCTTGGCATGGCCACGACTGGCAGCAAAGTGCATGGCGGTGGCACCATCGTCATCCTGGTCTGCCAGGCTGGTATCAGTGAAGCTCATCTGGGCAAAGAAAGCAAAAGGAAATAGAAGACAAGTCCAAAAAAAAAAAAAAGAGGAAGCACTTGGGACTGAGGTTTAAAAGGATCAGGGTGGCTTGAGCAGGTATGTTTTTATAGAACTAATACAACACATATGGGAATGTGTATTTGATACTGATACGATTAATTGATTTGCACTAGTTTACTCTTTTAAGACATATCCCTACATAAAGAGTGTTGATGAGATTTTAAAAGAGAAACAGGAGAACTCATCTTGTTCATAAATTACTTATTTAAAAATGTTTTTTTTTTTTTGTCAAAGCGTTCGTAACTGTTTTTGGCTTCTTTAAGAACGATGTAGGAAAGTTCATGAGCGTTTTATATTTAATAACCTGTGATAACCCAGATCTCACGACTACCTGTATCAACTGCAACCTACCAGCCACACAATGACAGTGTTGTGCCCCATCTGGGCGGCGGCATGCAGTGGTGTCATCCCGTCATTGGCTCTTATCTGAGATTCCGCCCCGCAGTCCTTCACCAGGTATTGGACGACCTCCATGTGACCTTCCTGGCAAGCCAGGTAAAGAGCAGTGGCACCATTCTTTGTTTGAGTATTGACCACACTATAAAAATGTAAAATACAATAACTTCAGTTGAAGAAAAAAATATGAACTCTTTATGACGTTCACAGGGATTACATTCAGTATATATGCACAGTATATATTTATCAGATTTTGAAAGGGGCGTGATAGTGGGTGCTTCCCATACTGCAACCGTTACCAAGACCTCCTTGACTAAAACTACGATTCAAGGATATGTCCTGCTGCTGAGAACACTGACATCTGAAAGACACTGATCTCCCTTATAAAAGCTTCCCATAGTAAAAGCATAGTGTAATCAAGTCTAATAAAACACAGTGAAAGCATAGAAAAGCATAGGTAAGTATTGCAAAAGCACAGAGAGGTAAAGCATGTTAAAAAACATGGTGAATCAGGGTAAACTATGATGAATGCATGGAATAACCATTGGAAAACTTATAACGTGATTCAAAGAGATTGAAAACTATATGGAGACCAGAGAGCGCGTTGGGAGTTTAATCAATTGCTGATAAACCCCATTCCCAAACAAACTGACCACTTTCCGAGATCTTGTTCTAACGTGCCATGAGATATAAGAACCCAGATCTCCACGAACGAGTCAGAGATAATAACAACCGTTTTGCTCAGTCAGTATTTGTGTAATAATTCCTCCCTTCCCATGCCGTGATCATAGCAGGATGTCAGGGAGAACACAGGCTCTGGAAAAACTAAGCGGGGCTCGTCTTTATTTGGACCTTGCCTGATATGTTAGCACTATCTGTAAATAAGGAGATTATCGTTCCAGTGGTTTATGGCTGCACAGGAGTGTAATGAGAAGTGACAGCTGCGTTATACCTGAACTGTATTCAAATCTTTGATACTTCAGACTTAAGATAAAAAAAAAACTGTGTGGTCACTAGATTACTACGACTCTCCAGAATGTTAAAATACAACAATGAAAAAATATCATTGAATTAGCGTTGCAGGGATTTATTGTAAGTTTTGAAGCTGACCTTTGGTACTCGTTTACCTGCAGTTTAGTGACATTTTGAAACGTCCTGTAGATAGTTTTGCCACTTTGAGCTTGTGACAGGCCATTGTGTTACTGCCCTGGTTTATTACCCAGAATTGCCATGTAAGCAACCGTTGATAATACTAACAAAACGAGCAGAAACTGCTCAGTCTTCCAGCAGCTGTTATTCTGATAAATGGCATTCCTTTAATTGGACAGCTGATTCAAGGAAAAACAGCCTTTGTAAACAAACAAAGTGTTTAATATTTCAAACAGGAAGAGCACTAAGTACGGGTATCTGTCGTCAGGAAGTGGGCAGACGGCTGAATGATTCATGAGTGTAACTGAACCCCATCCCCCTGGCAGCCAGACTCTCACAAGCAGGGCAGAGCATGAGAGCCCTGGGGTTAGAGCCCAGGACCAGCCAGACTCTCACAAGCAGGGCAGAGCATGAGAGCCCTGGGATTAGAGCCCAGGACCAGCCAGACTCTCACAAGCAGGGGAGAGCATGAGAGCCCTGGGGTTAGAGCCCAGGACCAGCCAGACTCTCACAAGCAGGGGAGGGCATGAGAGCCCTGGGGTTAGAGCCCAGGACCAGCCAGACTCTCACAAGCAGGGGAGAGCATGAGAGCCCTGGGGTTAGAGCACTGGGGTTAGAGCACAGTTCCACAAAGCACTGGCACCAGGAAGACAAAAAGGTTGACTTTACAAAAATAAGCACTGCTACACTAAATTAATGACTCATAAACATTTTCTTTCAGCGAATGCAGTTTCTAAAAAAATAAACTGGATTTAACATGTTATTACCTAGACGTGCGATTTGTGAAATGAAAAACCGATCAGATCAGACAGAGTATCCGGGAAAAAAATTAGACTAGAAAAATATCCAGACCAAACTGCCTTTCCACTCATGAGAATTGCACCTAGGGGTGGGAGAACCAGTGCAGGTATTCAGATATTAGTACAACAAGCAGCCTGGAGAGCCCAGCAGAGCCTATGAGGGGCTCATATCTCATGCCATATCTCAGGGTTCCACCAGCATATTACCATACAGAACAGGGTACTGTTAGAAAACAGAAATGAGTTCCCAGCATTTCAAACAGGACAACCTGACAAAGTTCCCTTGTGAGTTCTGGTTCATTAGCCAGGTTTAACCGTAGCGTGCTACTGATGTGTAGAATGCTAATCACAGAGGTTTAAAACACGTTAACGCTTCAAAATGTTCAGTGCTGACGTAACTACTGGAAAGATTTTAAGACCAAGTTAATAAATGACTGCTTGTAGAGTTACTCCCATAAAGCACTGGCAGTTTTGTTGTACAATCAGCATCAATGACAGGCAGAGCTGTAAATGATTTCAGTCCAGCTGTTATCAGGGGTAGCAGAGGAGGGCCTCTTTAGAAAAATGACATGGCTTCTGTTCCAGGAGCCTCTGTATAAATCTTATTTGAATTGCTGGGTAGTAAATCAGCTGACAAGAAGTCACTCTGTTTGCCAGCGTGCATTGAGAGATCTCTGCAGACTGAAAAGCTGCATAGACACGTTTTAATATAATCACCTGTCATTTCAGCAAAATTCCTGGGAGCATATAATAAACAGGCCGGTTAGTGGCACACGGAAAGGAATTTAACACTGTCAGGAATCCAAAGTACAAGTCGTATAATCGGACAAATAAAACTATAAAACAATGACAGGACCTGCTCTGGCTTTTATAAGTGCTTATCAACTTACTACCAGATAGATGCTTTGTGGAACATTCGACTGTTGCACAACTATACCTTAAGCACGCCAAAAAATGCAAACTGCATAAACCTCTATTATCACTGCAAGCACTTAGTTAATATCAGCCCGGTGTATTTACCGCGTCAGCCTGAAAGCATTACTTTTCTACCTCGACTGCTTAAGAAGTTCAAGTCGTGTCTAGATTTCCATCTGTAAAGTATCAGGGCAGTGCAGCGATAAATTGTGCTTTCTAAAGACTCAGATAAGATAACAGGTTCTTTCTAGAATTGCATACACTCAGTTATGCTTGGAAGGGGCTGTGTTGCCCTTATAAAGTTATACCGCAGTATATTTTCACAGTCTTCCCCTGCTTTTCCTATGGTCATACCATAGTCTACCATCGTTTGCCACATGTTTTTTTTTTTTTTTTTAAATATACTTTACGACAGCTCTCAGGGCTTTACAATGTTTACCTGTGCCTTAGCATGCTGTCATTTTGCTTTATTGCACTTTGCTATGCTTTAAACTTTTATAAGGGTGTGGACACCTTGTGTTGCAATGTCAGCTGCTATTTCTCAGAATGAATCATTCTTTATCTTTTTCACATATTTAGTGAAGAACCAACAGACTGCTGACAGAATGCCTGCCTGTAAAGGCATATTTCAGCTGTGCCGCGACAGGCCCTGCTGTGTATTTCCGTTATCAGACAATACCAGCAGAGACCAGACAGCTCCCTTCCATTCATCTGTATTTGTTTTCTCTCATTCGTTTTTATAACTGGTTAGCTAGCACAGGTTACCATAGCGACGAGGGTAAGCAATGCTACCGGTCTAAAAGGGCCTGCTATCAAGCACTCCCAGGCCCCATTAAACATTCATGAGGTCTGTATCACCTTGGATCTACAAACTGGAGGCATCATAACACTGAATTGCAGGTGTAGCTTATTCCTATTCTGCTTGTTCGGCAACTATAACAACATTTTAAAAAAATGTGCTATCCGTTCTAAACAAGTGGCGCGGTGCAGAAGATGACATCACGTCCAAACTGTACTCAAATGCTCTAAAGCCTACAATTGCTGGCAATCAAAGCCTAGAATTGCTGGATTAAAAAAAAAATGATGTGTTTGTTCTTTGAAGTTGCTTTGCAAACAGGGCAAACAGCCATTAGATAATGCACTTGGCAGAACTGTTGTCAAAGCCTGAGAACTACAAATAAATACTGTTTAAGTTTAGCAAGCTCTTAACAGGGCACTTAACTGCCACCAGTTTGAAGTCAAGCACCGCCCTTATATAAATAAAGAGACTCAGAAGCCCGTGGGGGTACTTCAATGACTGAGCCACAGTAACAGGATCTGTAACTGAACTCCACATTTACACAGCTAGCACAAGGCACACGGGGCTAATCACTAAATAATTAATGAGGTTTTTTTTTAGTAAAGAAGACAGATAACCAGCACGCCAGTAAACAGGAATGGCAAGCCAGAGAATCCATATATATCCATAGGAGGCTGTGTGGTCCAGTGGTTAAAGAAACGGGCTTGTAACCAGGAGGTCCCCGGTTCAAATCCCACCTCAGCCACTGACTCATTGTGTGACCTTGAGCAAGTCACTTAACCTCCTTGTGCTCCGTCTTTCGGGTGAGACGTAGTTGTAAGTGATACAGGTGCACATCTGTATAGCCCATTCATAAAGCCCCTTTACTACTAGACTTCTTTTGATACAATTGTTTTTAACTAGTCAAAATAAGAAAGGTATTGCAGGCCTTCCGACACCCTTGCTTGAAAAGTCAGAAAGAGAAAGGGAGGGTTGGGGTTTCCTGTTCATCAGTCTTAAAACATATATTCTACGACCCTTTTTTGAAAAAGCCAGGGGCCTCCTAATAACCCCCTGTCTTCACGCAGCCACTACAGAAGGGGCCACCAGGGCCCCCCTTAGAGAAATCACAAGCCCACACAGCCCTTTATATTCAGGCTCACCAGCCTATTTACATAACTATGGCTGGGAACAAAGGGCCCAGTGTTATCAGTACACGCAATAACCCTGCAGGACTCCGAGCGATAGCACCACTTCCACGAAGGAGGGGGGAGGGCAATAACTCTGTCCAGAGGCTGAGATTCATCCCCCTGCTGCCTGGACTTGACACCAGCGAGGACCTGGTGCCACAGCCTCAGGCTGACAGTGAGACATCATACTGCTCTTATTGCTGTGTAAAGATCTAGAGCTTCCTAACCCCAGAGTGACAGTTCAATCTCCTTTACCGCTTGAAGGCTAAATCCTGCTGTCTTTTTTCCTCTGTGTCACTGATTGTTACCTATGTAATAATCCTGCAGGTCGCAGTGAGATTGCAGTTCATTTTTAGACACATCGTAAAAATAACAAAAAAGAGTGTTAACATTGTGACCCTGCAGATTACTTAATAGATATAGATATAGATATAAGATATAGATATAATAACTGTGTACCTGGAACTTGACCTGTGCTGGATTTTCATAGTTCATTATACAAGAATAGGAGTTTTATTTGAACCAAAATACACGCAGTAAAGGAAGAATTGTGTTCAACACATGTCATTCCAGGCTGATCACTTCTGGGTGAGCTGTGATTTGATTGGCTAGCTATTGGAATAATAATATTTTAACCAGATGGTGTTTGAGGATCCATGAATAAGGGATTAACTCCTGCATGCTGTCAATACAAAAGAAAAAAAAGGTGTGATACGTGGGTGGACAGTGTTAACTAAACTCATATATTACTTTTACTGTGTAATCAGTATATTTTCTCTGATAGTTCTTATCAAAAAAATTCCCATGTACTGTACTTCTGCAGTAACAGCTGATTAGTGTATCAACGCTATTTGGCCAACAAAGCTAATTAGATGTTCTAAAGAATCTAACACGCTTTCTGTTTGTTAAATGCATGTGGGATTGGTTGATAAGACCTAGTTCTTGAATAAGGTCATGTGTATTTAGTTTTGTTCCGTATTCCATTACATTTTTCCCAGATTACATACACAGAGGGCACACAACAGTACCTACAAGGATCTGATCTGCAAAAGGCTTATTTAAAACAAAAAAATGACCAACCTGTGTTATTGTTCCATGTACTGCAGGCGTGTTTTGCAAAATAACAAAATTCTGATTCTCAATATTTGCATCAATTTTGGATTTACAAAAATGTCTGTACAAGAATGGACATGGGTGATGTTCAAATAAGTGCAACTCAACTCTTCAGGGCGATGCACACCACCTTTAACAGGGTTAACACCTTGGTTTTTAAATCTGAGAAACTCACAAAGCTCTGCTAAGGCAGCATGAACTAACTTGGCCTCTCTGGAGTAGCAATTGTGCCAAATTATATGGTGGTATCGGGACGTGGATTGCTGTCCACTAATTTTGCAGCTTTGTGTGCCCCAAAAGAAATCAACAATTTACCAATGAAGCATGCCTTTCATCAGAGAGTGACAGATTAAACTGTGCCATTACAAATGCAACTTTTCTGCTGACCATATTTTGGCACTAAAATATTTTGCACAAGCACGCTTTCCTTCCTTACCTCGGGCTGTGCCCCAGAAGCAGTCGTAGCGAGGGGAGGTCTCCTTTGGCCGCTGCGTAGTGGACAGGAAGGGCTCCTGTGTCCGTGGCTACCCTGGGGTCCCCTTCTCCGCCCTTCAGGAGCCAGTCTGTGATCTCATGGTGGCCAAACCGAGCCGCGAGGTGAAGCACGGTGGCCCCGGAGCTGTCTCGGTCCTGCAAACAGAAACAAAAATAAAACAAAATGAAAACAGTTTGGTGATGCAAACCAGCCTGGATCCTGTTCAGATTGGTGATTTAATCTGCAATCTGTACCATACTAAAAATGTCAGGTTTTATACTCCAAATTATAATCAAAAACATATAGACATATATAGACATGAACATATAGCATTGTAAATGTTTTACACGTGTCTTCATAGGATTATGATATTGAGGCTTGGTTTCTACAGCAGCTGCCAGTCTGCATTTCATTAGGACAGCATGGTTTAGATTATAGGTCAATACAAATGACCAGGGTTCAGATTAGTAAGAATCTACTGTACAGCTGAACCTGGTCAATTAAAGGGATTATTATTGGTATCAGATTTATCGCAGGACATTTACAGAGTGTGGTCACTTCATTAGGACCTAATAAGGCAATGTTTTGCGAAAGAGATGAACCCATGTGACACATCACATTGGCTGTAAGATGTACATAACAAAAGAGTTGTGTGATTTCTGTATCTCAGACTTTTGGGGATTTGCAGAAATTGAGATAGCAGAGTAACCCGATATTAGAAAAGATATTGAAATGCATTATTTTTTGTGCATTGTAAATACTATGAACTTTTTGCACTAATGCATTCAGATGAATGCAAAGGCTAAACAAAAGCTTGCTTTGGGCTTCCTCAGTAAAATCCTGATGGATATTTTTGCATTGTATCAAGTTACTGTGCTGTGACTGTGCTACAGGCTCTGAAATGAGTGCTCCACATGGCTTTCAGTGATGCTCTTAATAACAGCTATTAACGATGACCTGTTAACATTCGGGTAGAATTAAATCACGTGCCACTTTAATTAGATTTACGGCTGAGTGACACAGCAGGTGTTGGGACTGCTAGCAGACCAAATTATTAATCTAAATTCAAGGTGGAGGCTTGGAATCCCAAATGTTAAAATGTAGACAGATGCAAAATCATCAGAAAAAACTAAACTTATATATACAGTATGTGGAGTAGTGATTAGGGCTCTGGACTCTTGACCGGAGGGTTGTGGGTTCAATCCCCGGTGGAGGACACTGCTGCTGTACCCTTGAGCAAGGTACTTTACCTAGATTGCCCCAGTAAAAAACCCAACTGTATAAATGGGTAATTGTATGTAAAAAAATAATGTGATATCTTGTAACAATTGTAAGTCGCCCTGGATAAGGGCGTCTGCTAAGAAATAAATAATAATATTTATATATACAGAAAGAGAGAGAGTTTTCTGTATTATTTTAGCCAAGAACTCCACCCACTTATGCCTTACATTCTGTGATCCATTCCAAGCCAAGCAAGTCCATGCCAGCCTGTAGTTAGAATCTCTTTTTTTTGTTCAACACTGCGTAGATGTGGCTGCATTAGCGGAAACATGTACGACAGTCTTTATAAAGATTCCACAACAACACAGTCTTCAGATAAACCACAACTCTGAGCAATGAGCAGCAACATTTTATTCACTTCTTATATATAATAACACTTAACAACACAGTGGCCGGTACATCACATTGAGCAAACAGTGCAAACTGATATTTCCTATTTATCCAAACATGGATTTTCTACAAGCAGATCTGTGTCATGCTTTTTTATCCCCCTCTGAATTGTCTGTTGTGACAACACTGCACACCGACCAAAGAGCTCAGCGCTTTAGCAACCTTTGTAATCGTAACGAGAGAATAAAACAATAAAACCATTTAGAGCAGCAGAGAGGTGACAGTGGGAGTGGCTGATGGAACAGAAGGAGGTGATGGATTGGGGGCTGTGTGGTCCAGTGGTTAAAGAAACGGGCTTGTAACCAGGAGGTCCCCAGTTCAAATCCCAGCTCAGCCACTGACTCACTGTGTGATCCTGAGCAAGTCACTTAACCTCCTTGTGCTCCGTCTTTCAGGTGAGACGTAGTTGTAAGTGACTCTGAAGCTGATGCATAGTTCACACACCCTAGTCTCTGTAAGTCGCCTTGGATAAAGGCGTCTGCTAAATAAACAAATAATAATAATAATAACAGTAAAAGCACTGATACCCTTACATGCCATGCCTTACTCTGTTACCCATTATCTTACTTCTTTGCCCTCAGTGTGCTATTATGTCTGCCTAATCTCCTTGTCTATATATAGCCTCCCTTTCAGATCCCCTGTAATGCATTTAACACTCTTAAAGCATCAGGCACATTTGTTATCTCAACCCAGGTTGGCCAACCCATTGCGGCACCAATACGTTGTTTTGTTGTTGTTTTATTACTGGCTATATCATTTACAGCTTAAGCCAGCAATGTTTGCTGTAGAATTCCTCTGAAGCAGGAATCAGCAGCTCTGTGACCTGCATGCAAATGCTTTGTCAGTTAGTATCAGGGTCATGTCTCCACAAATACGCAATTGCAAATCTAAGATAATCTAAGGCGTGCAAGGTCCAGAGGAGGCATGCAGTTTCGTTTTTTTAAGGCTGGGAATTTTTTTTTTTTAAAGACGGACAAGAGAACTTAAACGATTGTTCAGAACTAACCTACTTTTTTGGAATCTGTGCCTATCTCCGGTTGGCGTAAAAAAAAAAATACTATCGTAATTGACTATAATTAGAACAGCAGGTAAACAAATGCACATCTTTAGAAGGGGGGTTCCTAACTGACCAGGCCCCCCAAACGAACAAGCGAAGGCTGCCTTTGACAGTATAAAGTCTTGGTCTGAAGGCTTGGAGCCAGGAGATCAGGTCCTCCCTGTGTCTGGGTGACCCCAGTACATCCTCCTCTGTTAATTCAATGAAATACTATTCACATACACTTCCAAACCAGAAATCAAAATAATAATAATAATAATAATAATAATAATAATAATAATAATAATAATAATAAGAAGAAGAAGAAGAAGAAGAAGAAGAAGAAGAAGAAGAAGAAGAAGAAGAAGAAGAAGAAGAAGAAGAAGAAGAAGAAGAAGAAGAAGAAGAAGAAGAAGAAGAATAAATTAGGGAACCATTATATATATATATATATATATATATATATATATATATATACTGTATATATTAAGGACGCTCAGGGAGACTTATCCAAGTATGTCCTAAGAATGTGCAGCAACAGTGGTCTGCAATAAAACCGTTTTATTTATGAATTATTTATAAATAAATTATTTACCTCCGTTCCACAACCTCCATGGGTGACAAGCCACTGAAGGCATGCTAGGTTGCCGGTGGCAGCGGCGTCGTGCGCCGGGCTCGCTCCGTTCCTGGCGTGGTTGTTCCCGGGCAGACCCGCATCCTCCACCAGGTAACGGAGACAGGTGAGCTTCCCGGCTCGCGCGGCGTGGTGCACCGGGGAAGCCCCGAGCGTGTCCTTGATGCCGGCGTGCAGGACCTTCTCAGCAAACAACACTTTTAAGGTGTCCACGTCGCCCTGTCTTGCGGCAAGCAGAGTCCGTTCCGTCACCATACTGCCACTGTCGTCTTTCTAGACTGCTTGGGTATTGCAATTCAGCATGCATGAGCCGTCCCCAGGCTTCAGTACCCAACACCGTAATGTCCTGTGGATATTATTATTATTATTTATTTATTAGCAGACGCCCTTATCCTGGGCGACTTACAATCGTAAGCAAATACATTTCAAGTGTTACAATACAAGTAATACAATATAATATTATTATATATAGTAATATTATTATTATTATTATTATTATTATTATTATTATTATTATTATTATTATTATTATTAGTTTTCTACTGAACGTGCAATATTGTATTTGCTTCTTTGTACTATCAAATTCATTGAAGTTACATCAATATTGTCCCCACATCCCGACATTGTTATTTTCTAACGTCAAAGCTTTATAATAATGTTATCTGACACCTGGTTAATTATATCCGCGGCAGATTAATAACTTATTTGAGGTCTTAACTACAATCTACAAATAAGTTAATATTTTTGTCCCCCATTTCCAAAATTGCGTTAAAAAAAATCCTGTCTATATTACAAAAAGTTTTTAAAAAAGAGATAGTGTAGAGGAATACTAGTAAAAAAAAAAGATAAAGCCGACAGTGTCCTTCCCTGGAAATGTGTCTTCTTCTCTTGGGCAGTGACTTGTCACAATAACGTCAAACTCTCCATTTGCCAGGAATGTCCATGCTTCTGTTTTGAGTTCGTGTCGGGACCAGGAGATTCACGCTGAAATTGCAATCCTCTGCACAGCTTGCTTTCCCTCGGCACCGCTATTTCACAGCATTTGTTTCTAGAAGTAAACAGTAGGCACACAACGGGCTCTTTTTTTGCAGTGCATTAAAACAAGTTAATCCCTCCCTTTAGATCTCTGTTAGACCTCCTGTTGCTTCCGATGACATAATAGGTCTGGTCACTTGTTGAATAATCCGTAAAGGGGGAGGATCACTTCAGCTGCTGAAACACTTGGCCACTTTGAGTCGGCTCAGGTCTTAAAGGAGCAGTGCAATGCCTAAAGTGGATCTTTTGACTGAGACACTGAGACCTACATGTTTAACTATTCCCAATTAGAAGATGCGTGCAGCATTTATAACATAGTCTGGATGCTTGACATCACTGAACATGTTTATATGTATCTGGATACTAAGTGAACACAGAAAAGGTGTAGGTGTGGGATAAGAACATAAGAACATAAGAAAGTTTACAAACGAGTGGAGGCCATTCTGCCCATCTTGCTCGTTTGGTTGTTAGTAGCTTATTGATCCCAGAATCTCATCAAGCAGCTTCTTGAAGGAACCCAGGGTGTCAGCTTCAACAACATTACTCGGCAGTTGGTTCCAGACTCCCACAATTCTGCCTCCTATTTTCTGTTTTCAATGCCCCTTTATCTAATCTCCATTTGTGACCCCTGGTTCTTGTTTTTTTTCAGGTCGAAAAAATCCTTTGGGTCGACATTGTCAATACCTTTTAGAATTCTGAATGCTTGAAACAGATCGTCTCATAATCTTCTTTGTTCAAGACTGAATATATTAAATTATTTTAGCCTGTCTGCATATGTCATGCCTTTTAAACCCGGAAGAATTCTGGTCACTCTTCTTTGCATTCTTTCTCGAGCAGCAATATCCTTTTTGTAGCGAGGTGACCAGAACTGAACACAATATTCTAGATGAGGTCTTACTAATGCATTGTAAAGTTTTAACATTACTTCCCTTGATTTAAATTCAACACTTTTCACTATATATCCGAGCATCTTGTTGGCCTTTTTTATAGTTTCCCCACATTGTCGAGATGAAGACATTTCTGAGTCAACATAAACTCCTAAGTCATTTTCATAGATTCCTTCTTCAATTTCAATATCTACCATATGATATTTATAATGCACATTTTTATTGCCTGCGTGCAGTACCTTATACTTTTCTCTATAAAATGTCATTTGCCATGCGTCTGCCCAGTTCTGAATGCTGTCTAGATCATTTTGAATGACCGTTGCTGCTGCAACTGGTGTTCAGATATTTGGCAGTATGCTTCTGTAGGTCAGGTTCATCAAATTATATTTATTACAAACAGAGAGCAAACTTTATAAGAGAGGCAGACAGACCGATCGCTTTGCAGTCTTTATGAGAGAGACAGGCAGACAGATCGCTTTGCAGTCTTTATGAGAGAGATGGCTTTGCAGTCTTTATAAGAGACAGACAGATCGCTTTGCAGTCTTTATAAGAGAGGCAAACAGACAGATCGCTTTGCAGTCTTTATGAGAGACAGACAGACAGATCGCTTTGCAGTCTTTATGAAAGGCAAACAGACCGATCGCTTTGCAGTCTTTATAAGAGAGGCAAACAGACAGATCGCTTTGCAGTCTTTATGAGACAGACAGACAGATCGCTTTGCAATCTATATAAGAGAGAGGTCGCTATGCAGTCTTTATGAGACAGACAGACAGATTGCTTTGCTCTGTTGCTACCTGCAGCTACAGTTTCACATTCCCCTTTTAGAGTAACACAGATATTACATCATCATTTTATTTGATTGACAAACACCACAGTATACTGAATATATATGGGAAAACAAGCCCAACACCTATTTATACAGCAACAAACATGATCTCAAGGGTTCTTATCCAGGCTTAAAGAAACACATCCAATTGGTTAAAGTGGGGCTGGGGGTGTTAAACATATGTGCTGATGGTCTGTTTAGCTTGAGACGGACCCTCCTTTGTCCCGTCTTCATTCTTTATCTTCTTGCAGCAGCTTTCATAGGTTGAGATAACGGCAGACGAGAGAGCACCTAATGTTGCACCGACCGCCGTCCACAATGAGTAACCATATTCAAAACCGGGGAAGCCTGGGATTTTTAGGGAGACCTGGTAAAAAGAAGCAATATACTGGCTGTAAAAAAACAAAAACCTTCTCACACGCTTGTGTGTAGCCATGCATGCAAAATAATGACATTTACTGTATAGAAATACATCAATAATAATAAATGAAAGCAGCATTTACCTCATATTGGTGAATATAGTAAACATACACACAGTATCTAATAATGGCACCAGTAGAAAACACTCCTGAAATACAAATGATAATAAAAACAAACAATAAGGTTAAGAATAATAACTGGAAGATAAACGATTAATCTCTTCGTTGTAAAAAAAATGCTAACATTTGTAGTAAAATTTGCAATGGGTGCTTTATAGAACCATGTGGGAGTTCTAGTCTGGAACCCTTGATTTGTTAACGTTCTAAAAAAAACCTCTCTTCTACAGAACACCAGAACTAGACATCTTGAAATCAGCCTATTCCCCCTACTTATAACTCACCTACTAGGAAATACAATGCAGCAGCCAGTCTCTGCAGCTGCCTCCTCCTCATCGCATCTTTACAGTAGTGGAAGTGTCTGAATCCTAGAAGCAGGCACAAGAATGCAGCCACACTCGCAATGCTGGAGGTGATCATCAGAGATCTCGTGACCACTATGGTTGCTAAAAAGTGTGGGGGATGATAAAGAGAATGTAGAAGGTCCAGCCTTATGCATTAAATCTGATGCATACTGTGACTTTCAAAACGTATTTGAAAATGTTTACTAAAACGTCACTTCATGTTTTCTATATGGATGTTACTTGTTGCATAGCGCCACTTGGTGGCTGGAAATTGTATTATTCTTTATGGCACTGAAGTCAAATTCAATTTGAATAAATTAGACTATTAACAAAAAACATGCATTGCATTGCAAACTCATAACTGTTCATTTGAACACGTGTTTTTATGCAATCTACAGATTCAAGCAATTTAAAACAGTCTTGCTCCCGATGTATTAGTTAAATGATAGAACCCAGTGGAGCTTTCTGATTGGTGGATGAAAGTTCTGGGGTTTGGGCTGCAGCCTGGACCAAATCTCCAATGGCGTGCACTGGCGTTTCGATTCTCGCTTAACATAATGAATGTCAGGCAGACTCCTTGTACATTGGCACTGTACATGATGTCTGATTAGTGGTTAAAACAATGTTTTAATTGAATTTCTGTATCCCCCTCCTTTCTCCGGTGGGTTTACAATTAACACGGTGCATGCATTTCTGTTATTGCATACCTGGGTGAGGGTTCAGATAAGAACTGAAAATGTCGCATGTCCATATTTTAACAAACTTGTCCCACACACATTCTCTCCAGAGACCCCGGCAGCGGATACTCAGCATCACCGACCCTTTGCTGTTTATCTAGAAAGAAAGCGAAACCGGAGCTACACCACAAGGGCATACATTGTAATGTCGTTGTATGAGTAGCTATAACATATCGCGCAGTTTGAACACTGGCCCCGACAATGCCGGGTAAACGTGTAGGTGTATCGTAGCTGTTTGCACAGTTTCAGTATTTAAAAATAAAAAAAGCATTTTGTAATTCTAAACCTAGAATTGAATGACTTGCCACTCACCTGCCAGCAATCAGTGTAGAGAGAGGCAATCGTGCCGCCAACAGCAAAAGCGCCGCAAATAACAGACAGGAGATTCAACTCACAGCCCATTGCTGTGAAAGGCCCGCGCGTGAATTAAGCTATAGAAATCGATACTGCTCGAAAGTCCAGTTCCGTCTGCCGTGTAGCACAGTCTGGTGTCCCAGTATAGAATGTTTTAAGTCTACATTCCGATGCTCAGTAACGATTAAAACGGCACAGTGAACCAAAATGACTTGACATTTGCCTCCCAGCACGACTCACTCATTCTAGGTAGTTGTTTGAATACAATAATAAATAATAATAAAAAAAATAAAACATATATGCAAAACGTTACAAAATATTTAGATTTGATTAACAATCTAGAATGTGATATTTCCAAAAAATATTTAAGACACACCTCAAAAACCTCCAATTAAATGTTGTTGTTTTTTTTTTGCAGCTGGCTTTATTCTCAAAATGTCAAGCGGAACCAATACCTTCTGAAAGCCAAGAGTGTCGCTCTCTTGGTTTTAAAGTTTCAGCCGAAGCAGAAGATCACTGAATGTCCGCATAACAACAACACACCGTGTCCGGACTATTGTAAACATTATTCTACGAAAATACCTTACCTGCGGGCTCGGAGCGTTCTAAAAAGACACGCCCTTATTTTGTTCGAGTTCTATGAAGAACCGTTCTTACCACAGGTGGTTCCATATAAAGTGTTCGATATTCCAAAGCTTCAAATAATATGCAAGCATGCAGCTTAGTTGTATCTTGCTAGTTCTGTCGGGTTGTCAGTTTCCTTTCTTTCTTTCAAACCTAAAGAAACCTATACATTTAACACTGGGTGTAAATGTTTCGTTGGTATGGTCTAGTTTCTGTTATATGTAGTAAGTATGTCCCACCACATGGTGGCAAGCAAGGACACATTTCATAGGCTTTTGTTTTTTTATTTCATGTCTAACCATGAACAACAAACTGAGAAAAAAGTTTGGGCAGATCAAGTAAAAAATATCTCAGAAAACATGTCTACTGTAGCCTACGATTGCAAATAAACCATATATATCCTCAAGCAAAAAGAAAAATAATACACCTATTTATAAAGCGGGTCTTGCTAATTGCATATCACTTACCATTGCAGTTTCAAACAATACTGCAAACGGAAGAGCGCCGAGATTGGATATTCAAGGTTAGGAGAACACGGGGTGCAGGGAGTCAATAAGCACACTCAGCAAGGAGCGGTCCTGTTTATTACCACGTGTGTAGGACTGACTAAGCATTGTGCAACAGACTTCAAACACATCTTAGTGCGTCCTTCACACTGCCCTGTTTAATTTGGTAACATGTATGTGTGCTTCCAATGAATATTCTCAAACAACTCAAATAAATCATAAAGTGGGATTTTCGAGAGTCGAATAGGGATCTGTGTAGAAAACAGGCCGGTTTAGAGTAAGTTTTGGCCTTTTATCACTTTTTTAATTATTATTTTTACTGTAAAATGATACAACTAACTCCACACAAAAGGACATTCCCTCCTGTCACACTCTCAAGCCATCAGATAAGCCACGCCGCGGTCTCGCTTTAATTAATACTGTATCTATCCGGAGACGTTTCCCTTTTGCACGCCCTTTCTTTCACCACGGCGTTCCCTTTATGCGTGTTTAACCAGTCCCGCATTCTGTTAAGTATATCAATTCCATGCAGAATCCCATTAAGAACAGAGCGGGTCTATTAAAGGTCGCGGCGAGACAGATCGGTATCCGCTTCTTCGTCTTCTGCTCGAGCGAGCTGTTCAGGGGCGTGGGGGTCCCCCGTGGTTAGCGCCGTCTCGTGCCCGACGCGTGCATGGTCCCCAGCCACAGCTCCTTAACAATCAGCCCATTCAGTCTATTCAAACAGACACGACCCATATTGGACGCATGATCGTGGGAACGTGGACGCCTGTCCCCAAGGACCAACAACTTAACTGCTGTTTGAATTCCACACCGAGGAAAAGATGGTGGCTTTTCTTAATAATCTAAAGCACTGCAGTATTTAATTTGTTACAAACAGCAGTCAAAACAATAATAAAATAAAACCCTAATTTAAATAACTTAAATAACCACATACGGCACCATATTTCTCAATGCAATAAAGATTCGCATCGCATGGCATGGGAATCGTCCTTGCGTTCGCTTCCGTTGTCACAGCTAACTGAGTTGATTCGGTGACCCGTGGATGACCTCTGCCCTACTAAAAGGGCTTGACTATAATATTCAATCTGGAACTTTCTAATCGCTTGTGTTGGGGGTTGTCAGTCCCACGTGCCAGAAGCGTGGTGGCAGTTATTCAAATGTATTGTAATGACACCGCGAGATCGGTTCAAAATCAAACCCCATTGTGTTAAAACATCTGCCGTGACGGCCGGTCCAATTCAAACCAAGCTCACGTTTCCCGGCGTTATAGCAAATGCTGTTATAATACACTTTACGTAATAATAACGAGTATGGCGTTTTTCGATTTTGATTTCAATTATTATTAAACCCATGATGGCACAGCCACCATAAAGAACAACTCAAGTTCGTGTCCCGTGCCCACGTGTCTGTTGACTTTCCCCTGCCTTGTCGTGGTGTTTGTAATCTTTGGAAGTGGTTCTCATCTCAGACTCCACCAGGTGGCGCTATCGCACACTCATAAAAAGACACTTCGGCTGATCTGGCCTAACATTACTAATCTCTATGGCAGGTAATTGGAACTAAAGACCAGCCCCTAATAATAATAATAATAATAATAATAATAATAATAATAATAATAATAATAATAATAATAATAATAGTTACGTTTTCAATAAGAACCGTTCAAAATAATTACAAACGTCATAGAAAGGACCGTCAAAAATGTAATGTGAAGGACTTTACCTGAATTGAGGAAGTATAACAACGTGGATAACACAAGAAAGCAGAAATTGACACTGGCGGTGCTGTGTTGAGATGTTCGCTGGATGTTGTGAGCGCTCACGCCGCAAGAAGACTCGTGGCTTCTGTCCAAGGTGCTGAAACACTTCTCTCGCGGCCTCCCCATGTTCTGCAGTCACGGGGGGAGTACGATACTTCGCACAGGTGAAAGTCTTCTTGGTTATTAGTGTATCAGAATTGCTCATTATATATTTAAGCATTTATTTGTTATACGTGTCTTGAGTAACCTACTTATTTTCTTTAGATTTTCAGTCTAGTAAATAAACCATCATACAAATTGACAAAAAACAATACAAAATGAAGAAGCAATTTGCTAATTCCATATTGTGAATACGACATTCTTTTTTTATTTTTCAATTGGGGTACCGGTATTCTAGACGCGTTCCTAAATTCCTTCAGTCCGGGTTTCCGAGAGCAGCAATGCCTCTACATGCCGTGCAGCTGCGCTCGTTTCTGGCGGCCCATCTGCCTCCTCTGGTGAGTGGCCTGGGTCGCGTGCCGCTCATTACTAACAGTCGAGCGCGCAGCACTGCCAGTTAGGGGCCCAGAAACGCATCAGTTTACAGGCTGATTACAGGAAGATACATGCAGCAAATTACTTGTAATTATTATTATTATTATTATTATTATTATTATTATTATTATTATTATTATTATTATTATTATTAATTAAATACGTTTATGGAGCCGATTATAAATACATTTAAATATTCAGGTATAAAGTCTATAAATACTAAAATGTGTTTATAATCTGTTGCATAATATGTGTGCGTGAATCTTCAAGACTTGATTTATTTAAAATCATTAATAATGCATTTGATTATTGCATCCTCATGTGCGACCCTATGGTTTTTATTAGACCGAAATAAGATGCATTACATGCCACTGTGCAAATGATCTATACAAGTCGCTAAACTATGTATTTAATACAATGATTTAAATAATAATAATTATAATAATAACTCACCTTCAAAAAGACAAATATGTTTGTTTTCTATCTACGGTTACCTGCGCGTGGTTTGTGAATTCGTGATTCTGTGTATCTGCCTCGGAGAGCTGAGAACTCTGACACGAGAGAGAGAAGCAGGAGAGAGACGAGGGTTCCGGCTGCTCGTTCTGCAGAGACTCTTTCTGCTCTTCTCACTTCCATGTCACTGGCTTGCTGACAAAAGTGGGCGGGGACACAGCTCGTACGTTTCGCGGATTGGCTGTCAAGTAGAGTTCGTTGCTGTCTGTTACTTGCTGTAAGTTTTTTTTTTTAAATAAAACATATGAGGGCTTTTTGGAGGTAATGATATATAAATATACTTTTTCATTTATTATTGTTTTATAAATGCTTTGACAACAACGTAGGCACGATCCTTTAATCACTTATTGGTCAATTTGCATGATGATTCTATCAGAAAATAAAACATTTAAAATAAATTAAATACATGAATGCATCGAGCCCTTATTATTTGATAATGTTTAATTTTATCTTTAGTCTTCGGAAGCGTGTGCCGATGAAATCCCTAGTGAAATGATATGTTTCTTGAATTTCTGTAGGCACGTCTTTTATTTGAACACACTTATTGGTTGCTTTCTTTGGCAGCATTTAAACAAATTAAGTGCAATAATTTTAAAACAATTGCGTCATATTTGTGAGTATGAAGAACAATGTTCAGAATATTAGGTCATCTAAAACCCCTTGATATATATGTGTGTGTGCGTGTGTGTGTTTGTGGATTTATTTTTAAATGTTCAGAAAGCATTTCAAACAAGTGTCTCGATTGGAACTCGGGAGGAAGCAGTTGGTGTAGGTTGGCTTGTGTTGTTCTCCTGCCTTGCGTTAGGGTGAGGAGCCCGCACAAACGAAGGTTTCGTATACGATGCTGGAAGCGTTTAAAAACTTTGCAGGCTACTAAAAAGAAGTCTTCCAAGAACTGGTCATTTCCTATGAAACTGTATAATGCAAACACCATTACAAACAACTACAGCGTTTAGAGATGTATTTATACCGCTCCGGTCACCATGAAGGCTGTGCTTGTAGTAGTTGACTGTATAAATCAAATATAAGTCTGACGATAATGTCAATGCAATCAGCTCCACTCCCTGCTGTCTGTGTATTGTGTTACCCTATATACACAACAAAAGACGAAGCAGTGATGTCCAGGATATGTGTGTCTGTCTGCTTCTGCGAAGGTTAACCACCTAGCGTGCAAACCTTGTGACGCTATAAAATACTCATTTTAATTTAGAAAACATCCCCCCTTTGTTTTGCAGTTCTGTGACCAGATGCAGACTTCATTTAGCTTGGGTTTCGGCTTGGGTAGGATTTTAATGCAGTGTGTGACACAGATTTATATATATATATATATACACACACACACACACATTGTTCTTAATATCCTGGTGTTTTTCGATGGCGCTTGGTTGTTAGCTTGGGTGACATTTTTCTTTTTTTAAAGAAGAATACAATTAGGGATTTTTTTTTATTAACATCGGAATCAGAATATTAGAATAACAATATCGCATTTCAACCTCCGGTGAATATTAAATAAGATTATGTTTTGTTACACCGTTTGGGCGATAGCTGTCTAAATCTTCTGAATGTTTTAGTAAATGGTTACACTGCTGTAATAACTAGTGAAGTTTTTTTTTTTTTTTTTTTTTTTACAAAAGTAAATGTATCTTTGTTTTGAATTTCCCGAGTTAGCTGAAACGCACGATTCCAGCAGGTGTTTGCAAACTGTTCTGCTATTACAACTCGAGCCGCTGCCATCTGGTCATTTGTCTACTTGGCTCGTGCCGTTCTCGTGCCTTGTATTTGCTCAAAGCCACACACACCGAGGAGGCTTCACATAGAGCACGAGGATGCACACGCTCGATTTAAAAGACGCGCCTTTAGCGGCGTTGCTACACAACAGCAGAGACAATGGTTGAAATAACCAAGCGTCCTTTTCCAGTGTAACTAACTAACGCAATACGCGTGTCCTTTAAAACATCTAGAAATCGGGTTCATGTTCCTAATGGGTTGTTGTTATTATTATTATTATTATTATTATTATTATTATTATTATTATTATTATTATTATTATTATTATTAAACGTTTGGCGCGTCATACATGTCCAGCACCAAGGCCAGCAGTGTACAGAACACTTTATTCGCGTGTTTTCTGTTGAATTAAAGCCGTGAGGGGTATTCGTTTGTTACAATATAGACTACACTACCCTTTACTTGCATAGCATTTCAGTACGGCGATAATAGAGAGTAGTAGTATTAGTATTAGTAACAGTAGTAGTAGTTCATTAGTGTTGACATTACGGTAACTTTTATTCTTACGGGTTGCTTATAGTGGTTGGAAATATGTGATTGAAATGAATACAAGCTTTGACTTGTATATTTAATGCAGGTTGCGTTACGGGGTTTCCATGTGTCTTGCTTACAAGGGCGAAGTGTCTACATATTTGTCGGAGGCTAATAGTAGAAACAGTCAAAATGTTTGACTACTGCACCAAACATATCTAAAGCGAACATATGAAACACCGCTGTGTGAAACAAGGCATATGAAACACCGCTGTGTGAAACAAGGCATATGAAACACCGCTGTGTGAAACAAGGCATATGAAACACCGCTGTGTGAAACAAGGCATATGAAACACCGCTGTGTGAAACAAGGCATATGAAACACCGCTGTGTGAAACAAGGCATATGAAACACCGCTGTGTGAAACAAGGCATATGAAACACCGCTGAAACAAGGCATATGAAACACCGCTGTGTGAAACAAGGCATATGAAACACCGCTGTGTGAAACAAGGCATATGAAACACCGCTGAAACAAGGCATATGAAACACCGCTGTGTGAAACAAGGCATATGAAACACCGCTGTGTGAAACAAGGCATATGAAACACCGCTGTGTGAAACAAGGCATATGAAACACCGCTGAAACAAGGCATATGAAACACCGCTGTGTGAAACAAGGCATATGAAACACCGCTGTGTGAAACAAGGCATATGAAACACCGCTGAAACAAGGCATATGAAACACCGCTGTGTGAAACAAGGCATATGAAACACCGCTGTGTGAAACAAGGCATATGAAACACCGCTGTGTGAAACAAGGCATATGAAACACCGCTGTGTGAAACAAGGCATATGAAACACCGCTGTGTGAAACAAGGCATATGAAACACCGCTGTGTGAAACAAGGCATATGAAACACCGCTGAAACAAGGCATATGAAACACCGCTGTGTGAAACAAGGCATATGAAACACCGCTGTGTGAAACAAGGCATATGAAACACCGCTGTGTGAAACAAGGCATATGAAACACCGCTGTGTGAAACAAGGCATATGAAACACCGCTGTGTGAAACAAGGCATATGAAACACCGCTGAAACAAGGCATATGAAACACCGCTGAAACAAGGCATATGTTAAGTGCATTTCTGATATGTTGCGATTCATTGTCTTGTGTGCGTAACAGGGGACGCCCTAAAATCTATATATGGTCTACATATATTATGACTTTCATACATTTCGAATATGTAGGAAAGATGACACATCTATATATTATATAAAACATGGAAGACGACATCTTTATGGGCTAATCGGAGGCACCAAACGATCGCATCGATTTGTCTGTTTAACGATGTACTTACACAATTAGTAACTATCACGTATCAATCTTCCAAGCTGTCTGTTATGTTTTGTAGCACTAACAGTTTGATTTTCCTTTCTCAAACGTCACTTTATTAATACATATTTGAATTCCATATTTGCACTGTAGCTGCATGGTATTAACGTACTGAAACAAACACAACACTAAAACTACCCACAGACTGCCAGGCCTCAAACGGCGTGTGGATTCAGCTCAAACATTCATAAAGTCAATGCAGATAAATCAGTCTTTCGATCAGAACAGGAGGACATCATCTGGTGTTTTGTGTATCAGGCTCGTGCCGTTCTTGTGCCTTGTATTTGGTCACAGCAGCCTCGAGCCGCACAGAAGGAGGCTTCATATCGGGTGTGTAGCTCACCAGAAACAGCGGGTTGAAAAGACGCACCCTTAGCGACGCTGTGTTGACTGAAGAGAAAAGAAAAGGCTTAAATGCGAAGCAATACGTTATATCCCGAATATCCCCTTCGGTCATGTTTTTTTTTTTTTTTTTTTTTTTTTTAAATTTTTTTAGACATTTTAAATCAGTTTGTATGAACTATACGGTGTTCGAGACGTTGCCCTGCCAAAACTTTGAGAGAAAAAAAACAACATATATGTATTATAGTTTAAAAATATATATATGGATAGATAAAACACTTAACATGGTAAAATGATGCACTCATACAACAAACAGACAACAGATGATATTTTGTACAGATACAATGGACAGTAACCTGTTCCTTCTGCTTAAGAGGCCCTCCTAAATATAGCATTTAAGTTATGTGACACAGAAAATGGGGATAACTAAGAATATCGTCAACTGAAACTTACCACAAAGTACCATAATGCGATTCAGATAAAAACTTACAGAGGACAGTACGTTATGAAACTCCAGCCCTTTGTTCGCCATTTTGGCTCCAGCTGCTCTTTAGTTTAAACACGAAGCTGACTCAGTGTTTGAGTCACAATGGCGTCTGTTGCGTTTAGACTCCTCCGCGACTCTCTGCATCGTTGATTGGTTCAGATTTCCATCCATCTGCCACTACACTGCTGCTACCCCCACAAATTAAAAAAAAAAAAAACGAGTCCTTTGTACATGGTGCTTGTTTTCGGTCTGTCGATATATGCGATGACTTGACTGTAGTTTGGGGCTCTTGTGTGTAAAACAGGCGACGCCCTCAAATCCCAAAGATAATTTTGCAAAACATAAAACCTTTGTTTCTAAAGTTACGTGACCAGATGTGCAGCCTGCCTCATTTGGCTTGGGTTTCGGCTTGGGTACGATTTTGTTTTTCGCTAGCTCGATCTAGAGGACTTGATTGGAATAGTTAATATAAATCAGATTCAAGGTGGTATAGGACTATGGATCGCCTATACGCACAACAAACCAACAAAAATAAAGATTATTATTAATTGGGTGTTTCCTTTTTTTTCAAAATCTACTCTCTCCGTTCTCCAAATCTCCTCCACACATTTACACACATAATCATTTTAGATAATCCAAGACCATTTGCAAGAAATACAATCCAGTTCAATCCCAGATGGGGGACACTGATGCTGTACCCTTGAGCAAGGTACTTTACCTAGATTGCTCCAGTAAAAACCCAACTGTATAAATGGGTAATTGTATGTAAAAAATAATGTGTAAAAAATAATGTCATTGTATGTATAAAATAATGTGATATCTTGTAACAATTGTAAGTCGCCCTGGATAAGGGCGTCTGCTAAGAAATAAATACTACTACTAAATAAAAAGACAATCTGGTTTGATTCCTCTAACTTTGTTAAACTGTGTAGTTTTGCAATAAAAAACAGCGACTTACCGAATTCATTTAAAAGTAATAATTTACATGATTAGGGCCATCCCATCTCCAAGAACAACTAACTGCGTATATTCCTATTAGTTCCGCGAGATCGGGAAACGAACAGCTCTTAGCTGTCTCCAAAAAATCGGCTTAAATCAACTCCAGCCGGAGCGGTTGTGCTCCTTGCTTGTGGAACTCTGTTGTGGTTGACATTTGGCAGGTTGAAACATTGGTCTCTCTGAAGTCTAAATTGAAAACATATTTTTTTTTTTAAATGTGATTTTACATAATTGGTTGTAGCTGGAGTGTATGGTACATACGGGCTCTCTTGTGTTTTGTTTTTAACTTTGTACAGCGCTCTGGGATGCCATGGCGTGAAGGGCGCTCTATACAAATGTGTTGTATTGTATTGAACTCAGGGTTTAGTAAATAAGAAACGAGACAACTGATATCATCTGCTATAACATGAATCGAAATGAATGATGTGTTTACAGGTTATGGTTTTATAAATGATATCACCCAACCACTTATTCTATAGATTAGTGACAGCATCAATAAACCTGCCCTGAAATGAAAGACATTGGGGTGAGAAACCTCGTGGACTTGACTCTCAGAAGGCTTAGAAGAGAACGGAGGAAGTCTAAAGAACCCCTGGGTTATGAAGGAGCTTCTTCGGACATTTCACCCGGTAAAAAACCTCGCCAAACGCATTTAACTGAGATTTATGCCTTCTCACACGGCCACGGTGGCTTTTCTTTTTTTCATTGACACTCCCGCCGTTGTCCGGTTCTGTCAGAACTCCCCTCGCTGCTCATTAACCACCCTTCCTGTCTAGCTGACGGGGCTCTGCAGCATAAAACACCCATCTGGCTGTGAAGCTGCCGGCTCGTGCCGAGCTTGTGTCTACCGCGTGCATGCACGCATTAAGGATTCGTTCATGTTAAAGACCATTGCGTCCCGTGCACCACATAGCAGCCCATTACACACGTGTCGAGTTGTACAGGTTCAAATTTAAAGGCGATGGCGTAAGGTTTCAAACTCCGCCTGTGCTGACGGCCAGCAGCACGGTGTAATACAAGGATGTTTATTACAAAATACCCAGTTATTTATGCAATCGTGCAAAAAGTATAAGAAATTAAGCAAGAGCTATATTCCTTGCAATTTCTAAGAAGACTGGACGACAGCACCAGCCGTCCCGTCCCCCACCCACCCCACCCCACCCTTAATTCATTTTCTTTTCTTTTACAGTACTTTGACAGATGTTTTCTTATTAAAATATGGCGTTGGTTTTGGCTTGGGAAGCTGCGTTTTAATTTTAAAACAGATTTGCTATGATCACATTTTTCCGTCTCCGTCCTTGATGTGGTGTTCACGATATGATATTGAATCGAGGTCATTGGTGGTTCTCGTCATAGTTACAGGCTTACCATAATGCTTGAACAAGAAAATAAATAACACTTTGCATACTGCATATTACCGTGCTGGGGTCGTATAAAACCCCTTCACCTTATCCATAGCGGAGCACGTTTTACATTGAATATAGGGGAGGCTTCATGGTTCAGTGCTTAAATAAAGGGCTTGCTAACAGGAGGTTCCCAGTTCAATCCCAGCTCAGCCACTGACTCACTGATGAAAGGAGCAGTTGCTTCGGATAAAATGATTTATTCATAATCTAAAAGCTTTGGAAATCGATTAGCTCTCTAAGAAGTATGGGTTTAAGAGCTTGGAACGCTTGCTTTGACAAGTATATTTCAAACAGATTATTGTAACAGCTACCATAATATACGATGTGTCATACAGGTGTAGATATCTGTAGGCGCACGCCCTTATCTGCCTGTTGTACACTGTAAAAAATATGCATTTTTCGTGCATCTAAAGCATATTATCAGACATAAAATAAATACTGATGTGTGTGCTCAAAAAACATCGCACAAGATTTTGTTTAATTTGACTTTTGGTTTCTCAGTGTCAGTCACCTCTGGCAAATTGTTATTTCCTGTCTACTTTTTGAAACATAACACAAGACAATACCACCCATTATACCACTGCCAGATCCATATATCATGCTGGTGTAATTGTCTGTTTTTTTAATTTGATTTTTAATAACAGCTGTCCGACATGTTTTACCTGTTTTTGGAGGCACCGTTTAATAAATGAGTCATTGGAAAAAGCGTGGGCAAATGAAGTATTTACAGATGCACACCCTACATTGAATAGAACAAGGCAAGACACACCACATCACAGATATCACAACTTGTGTCTTTTAATCTGTTGTTATTATTATTATTATTATTATTATTATTATTATTATTATTATTATTATTATTATTATTAATACTAATAATAATAAATGATAAAAAATATATATTTTAGCTTACATCCTGAACACATCTCGCAAGAAAACATGACCTCGATGCACGAAATGGCGCGGCTTTTATTTTTAGGGATATTTTCCTCTTGCTGGGGTTACCGTTCTACGTGTGCTCTGCCGCTGGCGACTTGTAGGTATAAGGTATTAAAAGCATACATCTAAGCAGGAGACTAGCATTTAAAGCTTGGAACCCGTGGCTCGCCCCAATTATTGCTATAGATAGGAAGCTATTCATGATAGCGAGCTGTCCATCTGCTCAACGCTGTCGGCTCGTGCCTGTATACTCGTCTGAAACCATTGTGCAAAATAGACTAGAAAGTATACGTTAAAACCATCAACCATCATTCACAATTGCGCTGACATACGTTATCAAATCGAAATAAGCTTTAGCTAAACTGCATATATAAAAAAGCATACTGTACATATTATACGCAGTTTTTGCAATATTAATCACATAAAATAACTATTAGAGTGTTTTAAATACTATATTTATGTGTGCTTTATTTATTTGTGTACTGCATATAGTCAGGCTAACCTGAAGGTTGGATAGTGATGTTGGACTTGAGCATGAAAAGCCCAGCCCCTTTTATTATATCATGACGTCAGGGAATCCAGAACAACACTCATTTTGTTTACCCTGCTTTGAGCAGATGCGTTCTGTTATTATTATTATTATTATTATTATTATTATTATTATTATTATTATTATTATTATTATTATTATTATTATTATAGCGTTGGTTTTGGCTCGGGATGCTTTGTTTTCAATTACACGCACGTACCTCTTAATGATCTTTGATCAGAAACGTACACCTAAGGAAACTACTGTAAATGGGCTCAATACAGCACAGCCAGATAATAAAACAACTCTCCTAACAACAACGTTATAGCCTTTACTGTATTTTGAAAACATTGCCTATTATCCATAACTATTAATAAATAAAAAATACATTCAATGACCGTCTATAGACTGCAAGTCTTTTTCAATGTCTTTCTTTTAAGACATTAAAAAGGACTTGTGGTGGAAACGTGCGTCTGAATATACTAAGTTTATTTGAACAACATTGTATATTGTTAACAGTGCTTAGTGCATATGACTCATTCTTAGTGAGATGACTCATTCTCATCAGAGCTTAATTTATTTATTTTTTTTGACAGTCTTCAGTCGTATATAATAACACCAGTATGTAACAGGTAAGGGTTAGCTTTCCCTTGAACATCGTGACTCTGGTTACACTGCTTATAATAGGGAGCAAGACTGAGCCTGCCTGATGCGTCTTGCTTTGAAATGAGGTGAAGCATACACATTAGCACATGTTGGCACAGAGCATAAAAACTAGGTCTCATAACTGTATGAAGTAGTTCCGTGTCCCTGTTTCTGTAAAGATACAAACAGCAGAGTTCTCCTTTATGAATGGAACCTTTTTGCTTTGATACTGAAGCGCAAACGCTCTGTTTTTCAGTTGTATCGAATTAAATAATGGTTGCAGAACTCTAATACTATATGATTCTGCATTGAACGCGCAGGGAAAAAGTGCAAGGACTGGCACGCTTACCACGATCCTATCAGCTAGTCTAGATTCGGGTTGATACTGCCTGTAGGCAAAGCTGGAATCATCTTCAACTGTTCCTGCATTGTCGACAAACCCCTGTATTCAGGACTTGTATTTGTCAATTAGCTGGTTGTACTGCAATTCATTTTACGGCACTGCAATATGTGTTCCAAAAGCCTGACTTTCTCCCTAAACAAAACAATGATGCCATACTGCCAGTCTCCACTTTGATCTTGACACACCTATGAACTCACAGTGACCTGCTCCCATGCTTGTAATACTGTAGAAAATGTGCTAAGCAAGCATATTGAAATCGGTCTGTATCTGTGATTGTTTCTCCTTCCTTCAGTATGCCATGCAGTTTGGAAGCTGCAGTTAAATGTTGCAATTCCTTTTCACTTTATTGTCTAGGTTTGGTGTTCTCTGGTGTATCAAACGACAAGTGAAACACCACCGTGGTTACTCACACTCCGGATTGCACGCCCGGTTTCAAGTGAAACCACAGACTCACCCGAGAGCGCATATATTTTCCGTGCAGTTCCTCACCTGGCTTGCGATGGACTCGTGTCCTTCCTGCTCAAATGGGATACAACAAATGGGATGCATTAACGGGAGGGTTCAAAACAAAAACGGTAACACTTTACACTACTCGAATTACTGTGTATTTACAGAGCAGTTAGCCAGTGCATGTGCACTGACACATCATTACAGTGTTAATATGCATAATTACAATGCACTTGATGTGTACATCTTTTCGCACTATGTAACCCTAACCGTAAACCTAACCCGAACCCAAACCATGTACTTAAATTATATCGTGCAAAAAAAATTAAGGAGGCGGTGTGGTGCAGTGGTTAAAGAAAAGGGCTTGTAACCAGGAGGTCCCAGGTTTAGATCACTGCTCTGAGTAAGTCACTTAACCTCCTTGTGCTCCGTCTTTCGGGTGAGACGTTGTTGTAAGTGACTCTGCCGTTGATAATAAATATATCTTTATTTTATATAGCGCCTTTCATAGTGGCCCACCATCACAATCGCTTCACAGAGGTAGGCTGTGAACTGTGCATTATATGCAGAGTCACTTCCAATAGGACACTGATTTAACATCTCATCCGCAGGACGGAGCACAAGGAGGTAAAGTGACTTGCTCAGGGTCACACACAGTAAGTCAGACAGTGGCAGAGACGGGATTTGAACCGGTGATCCCTCTGGTTACACGCCCTGGACTTTAACCACTGGACCACAGTGATGCATAGTTCAACATCCTAGTCTCTGTAATAGTCCTACATACAAAATTATTACTGTATAAAAAAATCCACCAAATTGATAGTAGATTTATCGAACGTTTTGTTCTCACCAGGCTCTTGCAAAGTCGAGTTGTTACTGTCGTGGAGCAGAATTAAATAACTGACAAAAGCGCGAAAATCAGATTTCTGATCCCGATGTTTCTGTGAGTTAAAAAAAGAAGACATTCTATGAAACAATTACAAAAGAAAGATAAAACTGGCTGTACCGTCTTCCTATTCAGCAATTTGCAAACGTGTTGCTTCGATTCTGATTCCAGTGGCATGTGGTTCAACCTAGCTCGTGCTTGACTCGTGCCACGTTTCTCGGTACAGTTTGAACAACGAGCTGTTGAGTAAAACACATGAAAAAAAAACAAGAAAAACATCGATACATAAAGGAATATATTCTCGTTGTCTATTTGAAGTTAGGGGGCTGCACAGAAGCATTTAATCACTCACTGCCTTGTGTTACCTCATGTCAATCTCTAGCGACCGTTTATGCAACAATGGCAGCTAAACATGATACAACATACACATTTTAAAATAAACTAAACAGACGACAATTTCAGTTCTTTTAAAAGCGACTTACCGCGTGTCGAGGATTTCACGGTGGAAATGGATAATACGCGACTGCAGAAATGTTCGCTGGAAACTCTGGTCCCGCAGTCATTTCTGCTTCAATTACTCGGGGCAGGGCGAGACCCATCTGCTCAGGGAGATGCTGGCTCGTGCCGGGCTCATGCCGTTTGTATAATGAATGTAAAAGTCTAGGAATCAAAACCTTGAAACCTGTAACCTCAAAACAAAACACAGAAGTACAACTAGCATTATTGTTGATAATAATAATAATAATAATAATAATAATAATAATAATAATAATAATAATAATAATAATAATAATAATAATTCTTCTTCTGATGATGATTCAGTCTTAACCCGAATCACACTAATATTGCATGCAATACCAACTTTACTTGTCGATTAATAAAATGCATATTGGTATGCATTTGAAGAAACATAATCTACACATTTGCAACCCTTTTTGAACTGCATTTAAGAAAAGAAAATAGACTCCTCTCCTCTTCACCACCACCTCGCGCATTTCTTTAGATATCTCTGTCGTTTAAAATGTATAGGCGATAGGGTGTGTCTGTTTTATTTGCTTAAAATGTTTTTCCTTGATTTTTTTTTAAATACTTGATGTATTTCTTAGCTTTTAAAAACATATATAGGCTTTACTTAACAGCAGGAAATGGTTGGTCTTACTCTGCATCCCATCCCATCCCATCCCCCACCCCTAATTGCTAGACTTTCTAGTTCCCTCAGAAAACAAATCCCAAATTTTATTTTTGTAACAAAGGGTCCCCCTGTCTGTGCAGATTGCCAGATGGGGTACCCAAGCCGAATTTGTTTGAAAGACAATGGGAATTCTAACCGAAATCTTGACATGAAATTGCAGGGACAACACTTTCCGAACTCCAGTGTGTCTACCCGGAGAGCGCGCGGCTGCTAATTGAAATTCCCAGAGGGAATCTGAGGCGCGTGCCGTTTGCTTGGCATCAATTTCAATCCTTTGATAGCTTCCCCAGAGGCAGCTGCTGTTCCTGTAGTTAGCCTGCCATTGTGGATCGTGCTAAACTACCAGAACTAGCATGTCTCCTTCCACAGCAATAAAAACCAGTAATGAACCAATACGTAGATGCAACATACATTTTAAAAAGTTGCATGAAGTCTATTTAACCGAAGATCTAAAACTGCTTTAGTGCAACATGCAAATAACAAATGTATTTGTATACATGTATATCTTGATGCACTCAACGATTATTATTATTATTATTATTATTATTATTATTATTATTATTATTATTATTATTATTATTATTAATAGTTTAGTGAATGCCCAAAGCTAAACTACAGATGACATACAAGGACGCCTATATTTTAACAGCAGGTGTTTTGAGTATAGTAGCGTTCATTTTTAGCTTGGGAAGCCGCGGAAAGGGACACAGATTTCCAGCAATCAACCTTGAAAATAACCATTTCAAAGCGTGCACAGACGTAAGGTTGCAGATGCGCAAATACAGATTAAAAACACGAACGCTGGATCTGGATTTCTTATCCCATAATCAAGCTAGGACGCGCTAATATAAGAAGACTTTTCAGACGTATTAATTAAAACCTTGGATTGTACACACACGAATTAGAACACGTATATTGAACTCCTGGCATTAGTTATTAGTTTTAAGCCATAGGGCATACGCAATAGCGCGTATGATGATTTGAGGGGTACAGATGGGGTACTGACGCCAATACTGTTTAAAAACAATGTAATCCAAACTGAAATTTAAATGAAAAAGAAGAAAATGGAATTGGGGGAAAAAATACTTGAACCCCACTGGTCGACAGAATACCATAGAGCTGAAGGGGGCCATCTGGTGCTGGTGGCGCGTGCCTGACGCGTGAGTCTCAATGCTGCTGTGTCAGTGCGCCTGCTGAGCAGAATCGACATCGAATATTTCAAATGATACAATCCCAAGTATAATAATATAGCAATAGCAATATTGACATGGATATTAGGCTGAACTCTTCTGGTTTTTGTTAAATATCTGTATAGATTAAAAAAAAAAGAATCTGTTCATGAAGAATTGGAAACGTTTACAATTGGATAACTGAAATGCATTTTGGAGATACATGCTCGTCACACTTGCAGGTTACTATTCACATTTAGATACTACATATATATTCTTTTTAGAACACACCAATTGTAGACTGAAATGCAAGCTCAGGCAAGTCTACCCATTTCTGCCCCTATCAGCACAGCCCCTCCCCCATCCTACCCGTTTCCACAGGTGAACAGTCTCCCATGCAGATTTCTACAGGACACAACAACGTATTGTTGATTCACATACTGAGGCAGATGTGTCTGTCCACATAGCGTGGCTTGGGAAGCTGTTTTATAATTTAAACAGATTTGCCTTAGTGTTCTTTTTCCAGAATGAAAGCCCCTTCCCCCTCTCTCGCTCCTCCATCCCCCGACCCCCCCATAGTGTTTTTTATACTGCAAAGCCAACTTAACCTTAGAAAACAACAACTACAATATATAACGCTTGAGAATCATGTCTTCATTTTTCCTATGTTTTACTGAAAACTTTTTCTTGCCCTCAAATAATATGTTTTGAAGGTTATTTTCACCTAAAGTCTACACCCTTTTCCGTTTATAAAAGATTTGCTAAATTGTGCATCCTTCATAAGGCGTATGTATGTTTTTTTTAATATGTAAAATGCATGTACTTGACACACACATACATTCATATTGAGAGTGAAGGATTGTTGGTTCTTTCTTGTTCCTATGGTGTTGGTTAATAGTCACCCTCTGAAATGCTTATCCTAATGTTAACAGGATTTGCTAAAAAAATATATGTAGATGCCATTTCATCTGTGTGCATGTTGTTTTTTATTGGAATACCAGTGGTGGAAGTACGCAAGCGGCCCCGCGAGACAGATGGTTATCTTAATAGATTCAATGCGTGCTGGATGTTCTCCCAACGGGACAGGATTCGGCGTCAAGATTATTGCACAATAGTTAGTGGGCAGGGCCATGCCGCCCTGCTTCTGCATAAATACCGCATCTTGAGGCTGAGGAGAATCACTCGAGCTCCGGCACTCCAAGAGAGAGCATCACCAAGCAACGTGAAATCATGTCTCCCAACATTGCTTCTGAAACTGTCGAGTACTCTCCAAGAATGACCGTTGCAAAAAGAAAAGAAGCTAGTGAACTGAGAAAGGTAACAATCGGAAAAAAATGCTTGTTACGTGCATATTGCTGTTTCTTTCTAAAAAGAAGTGTGGCTTTGTGTATCGCTGCAAGATATTAATTTTTTTGTATTATTTTATTTCAGACTCTCAAGCCTTTGATGGAGAAACGCAGACGCGCTCGCATCAATGAAAGTCTCAACCAGTTGAAAACACTGATCCTTCCTCTGATTGGCAAAGATGTAAGCATCTTCTATAATTTCAATACAAAACTGAATAAAACCATCAAAATAAAACGTAAATCAAACAAATATGTATATAGTTGAATTATTATTATTATTATTATTTGCAAGCTTCTGGATTTTTGCTAAATTGCTCATTTTTTTCCCTTTGCTTCTCCCATGCAGAATTCCCGATATTCCAAACTGGAAAAGGCTGACATTTTGGAAATGACAGTTCGGTTCCTAAAAGATATTCCCAGCACCCCTGTTCAAAGTGAGTATCTTTGTTTAAGCATTGTTTTTAGACAAGACTAGCGTAAGATGAAGAAATCGCATAGACCTATAATCCTGCATAATAAAGACTTGAACTAGCACCGTTTAAACATAAGAATAAATATTATAATATGAAACAAACTAACCCCTTTCTTTTTTTTCTATCTTAGATGCAGCTGATAGCTTCAGAGAAGGATACAAAGCCTGTCTTCAACACGTATCCAGTATACTGCCCAACACCAATCTGTTGGACAA